>NC_057796.1:272684845-272696474 GCF_018294505.1 Triticum aestivum | reverse complement strand
CCAAGGTGCAGAAGGTAGATCCGTCGGGGTGTGAGGTCCACCCCTACGATGGAGGACTAGATTCGGCGGCTTGCCGTGGTTGGGGGGGGGGGTCGGGGAGGGGCTCTGGGGAAGAATGTTGGGGGCAAAGAGGGGAAAACAATGGAGTTACCAAAGGAGCCCTTTTCCGGTCATGTGGCAGGGGTAAAACAGGAATATCGCAGGGCTAAACTTTTGGGCACGAGATATTTTGATGTGAGCAGGAAGTTTATAAGCTTTTGGCCCCTGAAATTATATTCTGCTCTTGTACGACCGACTATGATATCATGGCCGAGAATTTGTTTGTTTTGCACGCAAAAAAGTGCAAGTTTTGAAAATCAATGTCTCCAACTCGAAACTTAGATTGTCCATTCAATTAAAATATGGATCATTGAGCTACTACAAGCAAATACCATGATATGGTCCAATTCAAATGAAATTCCAAATGTGTTTATCCTAAATATGATGACAAAAGCAAAAATGTGTATGTGTATGAATAAAGTGGATGGTTATAAAGTTTGAACATGCCCGTATGTGTATATCTCTAGGTTTGATATATGAATTTGAAATCACGAAATCCCGGCTTAAAAATGTACCTCCGTTTAAATGAATTACATAAGCTAATGATGGAGTCGAATTCGAAAATTCCAATCTTAGGTTTGTAATTCTGGTACATCAAAGTATATCACGCATGTTCAAAAGTATCGTTATCTCATAGTCCAAACTGTGAAACAAATTGATCAACCTTGAGTGCACACACTATTGACCATGTATATCTCAATTCGCTAAAGTCCCTCAAATATAGACACCTCACTCTTTATCTGAAGCCAACCCCCCCCTCGTCGCCCCCCCACACACAGAGAAGTCGTTCTCTCCCCCAAACACCAACACACGAGCACATTAACACCCCTCTCTCTTCTAAAGTCCGGACCCCAATATATGTCTCTATCACTTTGTCTCTTGGGCATGCACACATCTCTTCCCCCACTCTCTAGCTAGGTCTCCCGGCATCTCTCTTTCCCAAGCACACGCACTATGTAGAGTGTATCTTTCCCATACACACAAAACGTCGCCCCCAAACGTCTATCTCCCTAGTTATGTGGTTCTCGCACACTCACCTTACACACCACCCCGACTACAAAACAAGCACACTTTGTCTCCTTGTGCACCACTCTCCTCTTTCTATCTCTCCCACATGCGGACCCGCCCCAGCTCCTCCCTGTATACATATATGTCGTGACTCTTTCCATAGCTCCCTAATGTATCATCGTTCTCGATCTCGCACATTGTTCTCTACACCATCTATTCTAGATCTCTCATGAAGTCCCTATCACACACACAATGACTCGCTTCCCTTGCGTCTCCGTACATAGGCCAATTTCAAACAACATCAACATTGTCTCCCTATCTATACGCCATTTATGGACACAAACGCCCCCTCTCTCGCCCCCTCTCTTCCTCTCTCTCTCTCTCTCTCTCTCTCCGTCGCTAGCTCTCTCTCTCTCTCTCGCTCTCACACCCCTCTCCCACACACAATCGATGTCTCTTCCAGATAGTCTGCTCCCCCGCCGGCACCCATGCTATCCCGCTACTACACATGTCACACCATTCCCCGTTCCCTTATACTAGGTTTACATCATTAGTGGTCTCTCTACTCCACATACACACACTCGCTCTCACACACAAACGCGCGCACAAACACACACAGACACGCACAAACACCCATTAATCTGGATCCTCATCTCTCCCCATGTCCGCATGTGTATCTCGCACACTCACTCTCTAATTATGTATATGTGTCTCCACGTTACACAACACAAAGCCCCATGTACATGTCTCTCTCTATCCTCCACACACATAGACACAAAGAATCTATTATCATTGCCTCAATCTCTAGACATATCACACACGCACACTGTCTCTCTCTCTCACACAAACACGCTCAACAAGGGTTTCCCCGTGAATAACTTACCGTCTATTCATCAACAGTCGTGGCAGTACGGCGAACACGAGACGTGAAAAAGAATAAATCTACACGTGCTTAGACCACCTAGTATGACTACTAGGACTAGAGCAAGCCAAAAAGCGTGCCGCCGTCACCCCCTCCTTATCGGCGACGGTAAAACCTTTGTTTTACACAGTCGAGAAGTCATTGTGCTAAGGCCTCACATGCTGAGGCGTTGAATAGAATGTAGATGCTAGTTTATGGAAACAAGTATCAATAATACGTTTGTATCTCCATACTTATATTTCTTCTCTTATAAAAAACCGAGTTGGTGATGATGGTACGCGTGCCATCTTGCAATATAGACCGTCCGATCTATATCTGACTGATGGAAATTAAACTAAAAGATACCCGCACCCCTCTCCACATTTGCAGACAAGGCCTTCCCTCGTTCATCCTTATCTCCAACAACCTCATTGTTGAGCAATTAAGAAAGGAAGCCTCTGGAACAAACTGGCCTGGTGGCCGCTGCCGGCGTCGTCAATCCCCATGCCTCCGCTCAGTCCGACCACCAATCACCACCACGCCCCACTCCTCTTCACCTTATCTCCTATTTCTCAAGATATCATTAGTTTTTACACATGGGATTACTCCCGCATGGGTCAATCACAACGAGTGTTTTTATAAAAAAAATGCATCTTGATGTTCCGTGCAATGCACGAATCTTGCTAGTACTCCTACAGAAGACTAAGTTGGTGATGATGGTGTGTGTGCCATCCGTCATTTGTGACCATTAGATCTACATCTAACGACTTTGAGGTAAGTTGTTGCCTTTTCTCACAAACATCCCACTTGTCTACCAATTTGGAGAAAAACCCATAATTAGTATCTTAAAACCAACCACACCCCTCCCTGACCTCACCAAAACAGCCCAAGGAATATATTCTAATTGAAATATAATATATCTCTAGTGATATATGTATATCAAAATTAGAGTGTTTTGTATCAAGTTTGTGAATAAGTATTATTCTAATTATGATTCATTGCAACGCACATGAACATTGCTAGTATTTCCAACCATGCAAATTTTTTCCCTAGTATTCCATAGTTTCGAGTTTTCCATCAAGATATTAGTCACTCATGGTTGATATTTACTTTCAATCATGTACACATATGTAACTAGCCTTGCTTATTGGGTTCCAAAGCTTAACTTTCACTCCTACTTACAATATGTAGAGTATTTAACAAAAAACTACCACTTTCAACCAGCCCTAGGAAGAATCTATTGTACACAAAATAGCAAAAATATACCCAAAATTTCTTAATCCACGTCAAAAACTACTACCTACCGATTAGGTTAGTTTAAACCCATTTATGACAGGGTTGGCCCACACGTCCGTGCTGACGAGGTAGCTTAAACCAACACATTTTGTTTGACTGTTGACACGAGGGACCCACATCTGACCTTCTATCCTGTTATTCCCCCTCAAATCATTATTTTTCCTGAACATTACTTCAAATAGTACTGATGCGTGTTCGTCAGTGGCGCCGGTGATGAGCGAGTTGGCCGCCACTCCAGCGGACGGGCCGGACGCCGCGCTGGGCTCCGCACGGGTTGGCAGGCTGGCCCGAGCGAGCAAGCCGCTGCGCTGGCCTTCGCTTGAGCCAGATGGCTGTCCTTAGCACGGCGCGCGCGAGCAAGCCGCCGCGCCGCCGTGCCAATCTAGCTAGCAAACCTTGCAGACAAGCAGCTGGACGGAGCTATCTTGGCTAGCTAGCGGCCGCGAGCGCTGGACGGAGCTGGCATCCGGGCTGCCGCAAGATGGGCTCCGCACCGCCGACGGTTTTGACCTCGCCTTCTGCCAGCGGCGGTAGCTGCGTCCCATGGCCGAGGATGACTAGGTGGACGGGCCGGAGGTAGGAGGTCACTCGGGGATTTTTGTGCAGACTGACATGTAGGTCCCACAAGTCATAACGCCCGATCGAATAGAAGGCGTTGACTTAATGGGCGACATGGGCCCTGTTTGGATACTCTAAGTCAGAGGTTAGATTCTAACCCTGAACTAACTCTAACCAAAGTTGTGTTTGGATGGCAGGGTTAGATTGACAACAAATGTATCCAAACAGGGCCATGGGTTGAAACGTGCCTATAACGACACTTTGTAGAGTAGTCGTTACTTGGTAGGTCTGGTTGGTAAGAGCATGTACAATGGTTGATAAGGTAGTCTTATCTTAAGTCTGCCACGTATGCAAGTGGTAGTAGTTTCTTGGCATTATTAGTGGTTTCTTGCATTATTAGGGGTTTCTTGTAAGGAACAATGTACTACTAGCGACAAAAGGCGATTCTAGGTTGCATTGTACTCCAACGAGTACTACTAGTGGTCGCGGGAGTGTATACCTCGTTTTGTGGGTTCGATCCTGGCCGAACGCACGGCGGCCTTTTTTTTAAATAGTAACTTCGCTGCGAGCCAATATTTTACACAGGGTAGTTTGAGTTTTGAAGTCAAACGGACGTGCGGCACCACAATCTGGGTGCACTGGATAGCCTAGCCACGTGAACGGGTTTTCCTTCCCAGCATCTCATGGCTCGCGTGCTCGCCCTAGCCGCACCTCGCTTGCAGCTTCCTCATCAGCTAGTAGCATATTTAAACTAGCGCCTCCCAATTAAGCCCGAGGAGCCGGAAATGCCTGGCGGGGCATTGGGAACTGTGCAATATGGCTCTGTATGTAAAGTGCTCTACTACTACTCTGTAGCTTGTGGCGTTGCACGCATGGACTTCACTCCATTATCGGCTCTACTATAAAAGAAATTCCTCTTGACGTGTTTTTTTGAAACGGAGGCAAAAGCTTTGCTTCATCTCATTCATAAAGAAGGAACTACTAACAAAGTTCGACGAGATCCATTACACCTCCACAAATGGAAGCGAAAAGCCTAGTCTCGCTGTATCAAATAACTCAAATGTTCTGCCCCCGCTGTAACTGTCGCTGATAAACAGGCTGCTAGTGTGTGCGTGAGAGGAGCGGCTGAGTAGGCCAGCTATGTGAGAGGAGCGGCTGAATAGAGCACCGAGAGTACCCACTAGGCCACTACGCAGGTGTACTTTCCCTGCATTGATAGTACAGCGATGGTTCTAGAGAACAGTAGTACCCTCCACTTCCAACTGTAGCTCCTTGGCCCTGAGATTCAAGAGTTCAAAACTGGTGCACTATACTAGAAGTACAGTACATAGCACTAGTAGTACCCTCGCAGTACTAGTTGAGAAAGTAGTACTAGTACTGCTATAGTACGAGTACGTACTCCTCCGTCACATAATGTAAGACGTTTTTTGACAGTAGTTGGCGTGTACAAAAAATAGCAAAAACATACCCAAAATTTCTTAATCCACGCCAAAAACTACTAGCTAGTGCCAAAAATTTCTTACTAGTGCTATTATTTACAGTATAATGCAATCCCATAACGTCCCATAATGCTAGTACTAGTAGCAAATAATAGCCTCACCCCTTCCCTACAGTTGGAAGGAACGATCTACAGTTGGGAGGGACGAGGCCCTGCCGTTACTGTGCTCTTATCTCCTCCTCGCCAGTTCCCCTCCCCCCGAAGAGAAGGCACTTCGTCGCTGCTCCCATGGATTCGCCAGGCGGTTCTCCTCCTCGTCGGGGCTGGGAGACCTTGGACGATGATCCTCTGGGACAAATCGCACGCCGCTCCAACACCCTCACCGCCGCAAGACTCGGTGCTTCCTGCACCAACTTTTTCAAGACGGTGCTTAAAATGGCTTGGGAAAAGGCCATGCTTGTTGGTCTTCCATGCATCCTCGAGGAGAAGGTTCTTCTATGGGACAATCCTTCGAACAGTCCACCGCTCCCTGGCCATGGTTGCACATTGACTCTGCTAGAGTTGCCGACGTTGAGAGGTAGTCGGATTTTGTCCCATGAGCAGGTCAGTAATGGAGTTTGATCATGTAGTACTTAGTTATTCCATTTCCATCCCGTAATTTCTTCGCTGCCCACCGTCTTATATATAGGTCTGGGTTGGTGCCAACGAAGATTGGCTTGCATACCTCCGGCCGGATACCACCATCATTTTGCACAACATCCACAACAGTGCGGCCGTTCCGGTAGACCCCTTCTCCACCATTGGGATCGGCCTCCCGGACTGGCTGGGCTTGAATACGTATGATGATGCGTACATGAGATTGAAGAAGATAGCAATTGTGGACCCGCCGACAAAGCGACGCGGCTACGACGATTACTATCTCATCACGGTGTTCGACATAAGGATTGCCATCAATGCAAGAGGCAGTAACGGCAGAGGCTGGCGCATGTTGGCGGCGGCAGATTTGTACCCCTATACGTTTGAAGACGCCATGCGCCATCTAGGCCGCATATTCGCGGTGACAAGCCAGGGGACTTGTTTCATCTGGTTGCCATCCTACGGTACGGGAGATTACAAACGGAATGCACAAACCATCATTTGCATCCCTAACGGTACTCCATTATTTTGCAGGGACCAGTCATCCCGCGATCAAAATAAGATCGCCGATCCTGGATGTGCATTTGCATCCCCGATTCGGTCTAACCTGGAACCTTGTAGCTGACTTTGGCATATTGGGATCAACTATCTTAGCAGTCGTTACCCATGGTACCACTGATGTGCAACATGGTCACACAATCTACCACGATTGGACCGTCACCATCTACCCATGTATTCCATTTTTAACCCTCTCTCCTTCTCTTTCATTGTTGTACTAGTACTCTACTTACATACTAGTAGGAGTACTTTTTACCTTGGAGGACGTGTATAGCTAGCTAGGCCCTTGAAGACTTGAACCCACTAGCTGCCACCATTTTTGTTTTTCCATGTCTTACTATCTCATCCATGTAGCCAAGAGTGGCTATATATAATAAGCCGGTTATTTTACTTCCTCTATACCGGAGTAGTACTATTTGCTGCACAGTATTACTGACCGCCATATTTGAGCACAACATTATTATGCATGGACCTTGACTATGTACATCACCACGTGTCCAGATTTGAGATGCCGCGTGTACCAGATGAACGACGCCAAGTTCGACCCCCGTGATGCTACGCGGGTGCCGAGGAACACTCTTGGAGAGTACTCACTTTTCATTGGGGATATCTACCCCATTGTGAAGCCGATGCCACCTTCCGTGCACGACACGGAAGGCCTGCCGTTCATGAAGCATGGTTGTGTCTTCAGTGCGCACTGCCGGATGAACGACATGCTGGGACACACTATCCCTGCTTTATGCCGCTTCAGCTTGGATGAGTCTCCATCGTGTGGAACCGGACTAGAAAGCTGCGACAATGATTCCCATTGCCCACCGCTATGGATCATGCCATCCATGAAGAACACCTGGGACTGGAACCTGGAGGAGGACATGTAGCCCATCTATAACGTGTAAGTGGAGCACGGTAAATTGTGAACGACATCACTGTGAATATATGTAGACTAGTCGTGCACAAATTTATCACATGAATTGGAGATGAACTTGTGTGGCATACTGGCATTTGTCCTTTAGAATTTATTACTAGTAAGTGTGTTATGTGTACGTGCAACTTGTGTGGTTGTCGCACGGGCTCCAACACGCTCTTTGAGAAAAAAGGTGGCATAGCTTTGGATATACGTGACGTGGCGGCATCATACAGTAGCATCGTTCGCTATAGTTGTAGTACACTCCTACTAGGACGACAACTCCTATAAAACCTTGCGCTTGGCTCTTTGCCTCTTCGGGAGGTTCAACAGTTCGTACTCGTGTGAACCTTGCACTTGGCTCTTCGCCTCTTCAGAAGGTCCAACAATGATGATACTACAGTACACATTATGCTTCTGGCAATCTGACACCGATTGAACTGCTGCACGTCCACCGCGAGAGCGAGGGCGAGGGAGAGGGAGAGGGCGCTGTAGTCAAAACCCTCTCCTCGTCCTGCGAACCACCGCACGCGTGGGCGAGGGAGAGGCGTAGTTAGCAAGCTTCTCCTCGTTCGGCGAGTTGACGGGACACATCAAAGCAGTACTAGTACTAGTCCATATTGCGTCCTTTCTGGTTAATATGGCTTAATTTGAAACGAGAAAAATACACTGGCGGTCAACGTATGTAACAATACGCTCTTTACGGTCACTATATATAGTTTTGCGGTGATTATACGATCACTAGCTCATTGTAGAGCACCGTATTGCACCCTACTGACCGGCCACATAGTCGATGTGGCACTTTGTTGACTGGTTAAATTGTCACCTGGTTTCTGGGTCCCACCTGTCAGTTGGCAGAGCAAAGAAATCAGCTAAAAAACAAAGAGTGTAGTACATCTACACTTCCAATGCATTTAGCCTTTAATCTAAATCGATATTGATTGAATAATGCACCAACTTGTGCTCTAGGTATAGGCTACATGTCTATCCTTAATTATAGCATGCAACGACCTTCATTTAATCTTCTCTCAATGGTCGCATGCACACATAAGTCTGCTACTTTTGGGCGTTAATTATGCCCTGGTCAATGTGTAAATCTCTAAATGTACAGTCTTTCACGGACGTAGGGAGTAGGTTGAGCACTTGAGCGTGAGCGTGTGTGTTGCGTCGTGTGCTGTGTGCCGCATGGGTGCGTGAGTGTTGTGTGCGTCCATGTGTACGTGTGAGTGTTGCATGTTGCATGCATGGGGCTTACTCCCTCCCATTGACATGTTCATATTTCAAGCTTCCTCTGTTCCCTCCATATGGTGATACTCCCTCTGTTTCCAAATAAGGAGTAAACTCCTCCCTCTGTTCCCAAATACGGAGTAAAATCCTCCCTCTGTTCCCAAATACGAAGTATTTGTCTTTCTAGAGATTTCAACAAGTGACTATGTACGGAGCAAAATGAGTGAAGTCAGCGTAGAGGCATAGGGATAATGTAGAAAGGAAGTCTTCGCGATCCATTATTCCCCATCTCGGTCAGAGAGAACTATTCAACTAGTCTTCGCAGTGAAGTGACAATACACGCTGCAGTAGATGGGACACTTAATTAATAAGCTGAACCAGCGTGTTGGTGTTACTAAATCAGCCTTACCCAGTATTGCCATCATGTTTTCCAGTAGAGCACGCTTCTGTCCTCCATTAACTGACATATGGGCCCTCTTGTGGTAGACACATATGTCATCAGTGTAACTATTTACATTCCGAAGGACAGTATTTCCTGGTAGTAGTAGTAGAATTGAGATTTAATGCACTTTCTTCCCCGTCTACCACTCTTCTTCTTCCTCCTCTCTTCCCCATCGTCGGCCGCACACCATTTCCCCCCGCTCTCTGCTCACCCGCCTGCGCTATCTTCCTTGGTAGCTCGTGCGTACCATATCCCCCCGCTCACTGCTCGGCCACACGAGGAGAAGCTTCTTCGCTCGCCCGCCCGAATCCACTTCCCCGCTGGCTCGCAGGCACCGAAAACCCCAATGGCAGAACCGACTGACACGCAGAGCCGCGATTGGAATTCCCTCCCCGATGTTCTCTTGGAGTAGATCTGTAATCGTATGGACCTACTCAGCACCGTCCGTCTGGCCGCATGCTCGGTGTCTTTGTACCGTCTACTCATCTGCAACCGGCCGGCTCTTTTCAAGACACCCTGCTTGCTGATGCCTGATCCTCGCAGGTGGCCCAGACACCGACTTGACGATCCTACGGAGGTTGCCGTGGTACCCCTCGACATGCTACCACTACCCGTCCACCTGTCCTTCATGCGCGGCCACTACTGGGCGGGCATGAAGGCCAACTGGATCGTCCTCATCCACCAATCCGGTAGTCTGTGACATTTCGTGGATATCTACACCCAGCGAGAGATGACCCTTCCATCTTTGGATACCGCCGCCATCGAGCCTCGCGGCCCGCCGGACACTCCTGCCTACTACGCACGAGACGCGTCGAGCTTTTGGCTCGACCTCTGTTTGCTGAAGGTTGTAATCTACGAAGTGCCCACACCATCAGAAGACTACATGGATTACAAGCTCATTGCCGTGTTCAACATGGGATTAGTCTATCTGGAATCCGGTCGCCATACATGGTTATGGCTCATCATCGATCCTCTTTACCCAACACTTCTGTCTGATGCTATAGTGCACGATGGCATCGTTTATGCGGTCGACGCACAGATTGGCTGCCTATACTGGTGGAATCTATCGTCGTGTAATTGTTCTATCTCATCTCATCTTTACCTTAAGAATACGGTTGCCTGTTCATTGTTACAAATTAAGAATATATAGTATGTCCATAACCACATCACTGCTATATGTTCCTCTCATTTCCTAGATTTTTATGACCACACATGTTATTGTTAGAGTTGATATGAGAACAATTGGTATCTAATGATTGTTAGAATAGATATTATGAGTATAACCTCATGATTGCTATATGTTACTCTCATTTCCAGGATTTTTATAACAACGCATGTTATTGCTTAGAGTTGATATGATAACTGTAGTAAGTGCTATGGTAGAATATGAGTAGGCCCTGTCATATCTGTTTTCCTCTCATTGTTACATGATGTTTGAACCATGATATATTGCTAGAATATGAAAGCCATTGGCTTATTTTTTTAACTTGGGGTATGATTATGACCACGGCATTGAAATTCTCTGTCTATGATATGTGTCACTATTATAATAATCTTAATTCCACACATACTCTGAACATGATTGTTTATTTTTGTCCTTTTGGTCTCCAATTTGAATTATTGCAGCAGACGCAAATGCGCTGGCCTTCATGATTCCAGGACCTGGAATCATACCAGCCGATGGGTGGTGGTTTATCGCTCGTTTAGCTGACGGTGGTCATTTGATGCTCATTTGCACGTACCAAATTAACCAAACCATTTCATCAAACCACATGCAGTACAATGCCTGGGCCGTTCGTGACATTGATGGCTACCGCTGCTTCATGTTCGAGAAAGATCCCAGCTCCATTGGGCCAGGCGTATTCAACTGGAGGCGGGTTTACAGCCTCGGCAACCACTCCATGTTCCTCGGGCTCAATTATCCGATCATCCAACCAATCATCGATCATATCACCGGCGATGATTACCGTGCTATGCAACTTCCATCCGCCAGGGGGGACTGTGTTTACACATCATACCATGGGTTTCATGAATCACCATATCCAGACATTCGTCGACACAGCTTGTTGCCAGATAATCTTCAGTGTGTGAAAGGCATCAAGCTTCCATGCGATGGATGGCTTTTGCAAACCCGACATGCGGCGATGTGGTTCATGCCAACAGCAAATATGCACAACTTGATTCGTACTGATATGTAGACTGAGCCATGTATTCTGCTGCTGTAGCACGACCCTCTTTTGTTGGATATTATGTAGTGTTGTTAGTTTGAAGCACTCCTCTGGTTTGAAGGATAGATACCTTTCTGGGATCAAGTGCATCCTAACTCACCTGCGCAGGATGTACTGATAATGATGATGGAGATGCTGTGCAGTATATATATATATATATATATATATATATATATATATCACTTAGGCTTCAAGTGCGTACTTGTTAGTTAAACCTATGGTTAAAATGTGACACTAAATATGACTAATAAGTAGTACAGTAGCAGTACTAGTATACGTCGGTCAAATTATTCATCATGTCCACACATTGAATTGACATGACAACACGCTGCGC
>NC_057796.1:272678762-272684835 GCF_018294505.1 Triticum aestivum | reverse complement strand
ATTCGTCGACACAGCTTGTTGCCAGATAATCTTCAGTGTGTGAAAGGCATCAAGCTTCCATGCGATGGATGGCTTTTGCAAACCCGACATGCGGCGATGTGGTTCATGCCAACAGCAAATATGCACAACTTGATTCGTACTGATATGTAGACTGAGCCATGTATTCTGCTGCTGTAGCACGACCCTCTTTTGTTGGATATTATGTAGTGTTGTTAGTTTGAAGCACTCCTCTGGTTTGAAGGATAGATACCTTTCTGGGATCAAGTGCATCCTAACTCACCTGCGCAGGATGTACTGATAATGATGATGGAGATGCTGTGCAGTATATATATATATATATATATATATATATATATATATATCACTTAGGCTTCAAGTGCGTACTTGTTAGTTAAACCTATGGTTAAAATGTGACACTAAATATGACTAATAAGTAGTACAGTAGCAGTACTAGTATACGTCGGTCAAATTATTCATCATGTCCACACATTGAATTGACATGACAACACGCTGCGCGTGAGGTGACACAAGAATCCCGGCGGCGTGTTCGGGTATTCTGGACTTCAGATTTGGAGTACCACTTATCTGTCGAAATCTTTCATCATTCACTTAAAACAGTCGATTGATCATACATTGAGTACCATATAACTGGAATTAACCCATGCAAGTCGAAGAAGGATTGTCCGGTGCTGCCGGCTGGCGTCAATTTCGATCCCATGGATCAGGAGCTGATCGAGCACCTTGAGGCCTAAGTGAGTGCTGACAGCATGAGATCTCACCCTCTCATCGATTTGTTCATACCAACCATCGACAGCGAGCACGACATATGCTACACCCATCCTGAGAAACTTCCAGGTAAGACACCGATCGGCCGTCTACTTGCACAAACATATTCCTTTGTTTATAGCTCTATTTTTCTTTTTAGACGCAGACCCGGTGAAGCAATTACAATTTGACAGTTAATAAAAAGTGAAACAAGTGACTGCAACATGCCAAAGGTGTCATGAAAATGCCAACTACGTACAATAAAACCTGTATTCGACAATACTGCAGGTATCACACTGAGTGGCCTAAGCAAGCACTTCTTCCAGCGCAATTCCAGGGCGTTCAAAAAGGGGCACGTGGACGCGTCGCAAGATACAGTCGGAGTGCGGCATGCACGCGATGTGGCGCAACACCGGCAATACCTTGCCGGTGATGGTCAACGGCCGGCAGACGGGCAGCAAAAAGGTTCTGGTGCTGCACACCAACAAGAACTTTGACCAGCAAAGGACCAACTGGGTGATGCACCAGTACCACCTTGGGGACCTGGAGCAAGAGAAGGAGTGGGAGCTGGTCCTCTGCAAGATTTTCTACCAGACGAACACTAGGGCCAGGAGTAAAAAGATTATAAGTTAGTTTGGTATTGGTACTTGTACTACCTTGTCGTCCGCAAGTTGGTATTGTTGTTAACAATCTTTTGGTATGAACTTGGCATTTGCTTCCAACCATCATGCCGAGGGTCGACGTGGATATAAAGCTAAATCATTTTTTTCGAAACGAATTTTCAGGCACCTGATTTTTATTTGATGGGTAACATAAGCACCTGTCGTTCGAATTCCCAGTTCTCCAAATTTTTCGAAACAAGTGCATGCTCTTATTATCACGATGAAAAAATAATATCCCTACTGCATCCCAGTTATCAGTGTGTACTTGCAGAATTATCTCCTTTATTGAGCACATATATTGTTTTTTTAGGTCGAGCAAGTTTCAACTGGGCTGTAGACTGCCCAGGCTTAGTTTTGTTTTTAACATGCCCAGCCCATGACGACAACGGGGCACAAAGATGCAGCAGGTATCTACTAGCATCTGGCCCGCCAGCGTTAGTTATATTTTGTCTTACAAAATCCGCCGGCACTTTTTTACTGAATCAAACACACAGCCCAGTTCTATTTTCCTCTTGAAACGCATGTCCTACATCCGTTTTCTAATCTCTACCTATAGTTTTACTAGTTCATATACACATATCATTATATTGAAAATACATAAAATTCACTTTCATATTTACATCCTTATTTTTGTTGTTGTTTTCCCTCCCAGCGCTGATTTTTTTACCACTGGTTTTCCCTTAAACCAACTCAATTGTCCCACGTCTTATTTGCTTACAAAAACAAAATGATTTTTTTGGCAAATCAATAAGTTCTTAAAAAAATGTTTATCATTTCGGGATTACAAAAGTTCAGACTCCACCGAAATATGCAAAATAAGGTTGAACTTTTTGACCGTGGTCCTGGGTAGAAAATGGGTTGTAATAAATTACTTAAGAATTAGCAAATGGGCTGCAAATTATTAAAAAATAGCAAATGGGCTCTATGTTGTCTGCCATAGATTTGGAGGCTAACTTGTGGGCCTACTAAGTTCATGCGTACACAAGGTTTATCAAAAAAGAAACTTAGTCAACAATCGACTCTACCAGCGTCAGACCGTTAGATGTCAATCTAACGGCAATCGTGCTTCTTCAGTCTCTGATCTTCCTGCCCCAGCCACCCAAACCAGCGCCGTCGGAACCGCCTGCTCCCGCCTCCCGTGGCCGGCTGTGCTGCCGGGCAGGCCTCACGGCCCCATCATATACTCGCGTACCTGGCCTGTCTATCCCTCTACTCACCCACACCTCCTGTTATTTTCCGGCGACGGCAGCCGAACCAGTCAACCCTCGTACTCTCCACCGCGTGGGCAGCCACTGTCGCGTCTTCCCCGGCTCCGTGTCATTCCCTTCGTAGGCCTCGCCGTCGTCCACCGCCCTGGTAGTCTCGGCGCGGCGTGGTTAACGTGGTCAACGAATGACATCCATCGGAAGTGGACTGTACGTGGAGAGGCTGACAGCTGGGTCCACGGCCGCACACAAGGAAATGCCTCCTTATTACGCGCAAAATAATGATTCCTCCACCTGACATCTGGGACCCGCCGGAAGGGCCTCCGTATTTCGTGAAAAAAATGTTCCGTCCGCTGACAGGTCGGACCCACCAACTATATCTTCGCACGCAAGGAAGTGCCTCCTTATTGCGCACAAAAAAATGAATACCCCCTGCCAGCTGGGACGCACCACAGTGGGAGGCTGACTTGTGGGCCTACTAAGTTGACGGGGACGGAGGGCTTTGTCAACTTAGTCAATATGAACGATTCTAGCTCCAGTGACCGTACGATGTCCATCCAACGGCCTTAGTGCTTCTTCAACCTCTGGTCTTCTTGCTCCAGCCGCCCAAAGTAGCGCCGGTCATGCCGCCTGCTCCTGCCTCCCGTGGCCGGCTGTGCTACCGCGGAGGCCTCACCGCCCCCATACTACTCCCACCGCTGGCCAGGCCATCCCTCCACTCACCCACACCCCCTGTTATTCTGCGGCGACGACAACACCGCAGCCGAACCAGTGAACCCTCATACTCCTCTCCACGTGGGCATCCACTGCTGCGTCTTCCCCGGCTCCGCGTCGTCCCCTTCCTAGGCCACGCCGTCGTCCACCGCCTTGGTGCTCTCGGCGCGGCGTGGTCAACAACGACCGACTTCCATCGGAAGAGTACTGTACGTGGAGTGGCTGACAGCTGGGTCCACGGCCACAACCCAGTTTTTTTGTGATTTGCCAAGTAAGTCGCTTTGTTAGGCCTGTTGGGCTGCAAATCTTTCAAGATGAGGAGAGCTTCATTCGGCTAGCCGAGAAAATGGCCTATCAGTAATGAGAAATGGGTTGTACATTTTTAAAACACATCAAACCGACAATTAGTTTCAAATTTCTTTTTTTCATTTTGAGATTTTAAATTGCATTGATTTTTTATGCGTGGACAATTTGTTGGATTTTATATTGATATACATTTATTTTTAAAATCAGTTTGAATGTGACTCGAAATTTTGGGATTAAAAACAGTTCGGACCGCACCGAAATATGCAAAATTTCGTATAATTTTTTAACCGTGGCCACAATATGGGCTGTAATGCTAACAAAAAGAACATGGGCTCCAAAAAAACCTTAAGAATTAGAAAATGGGCTGTAAATTATTAGAAATAATGGCAGATGGGTTGTATGATGTTTTCCACAGATTTGAGGCTTTCCTAAAAAAAGGTTGACGCACAAGCAATGACTGTTGGATGTCCATCCAACGGTCGTCATGCTTCTTCAATCTCTGCTCTTCCTGCTCCAGCAGCTCAAACAAGCGCCGGGGGGACTGCCTGCTCCCTCCTCCCCGCGGCCGGCTGTGCTGCCGCGCAGGCCTCACCGCCCCACCGTACTCCCATCGCTGGCCTAGCCATCCCTCTACTCACCCACACCTGCTATTATTCTCCGACGACGGCAGACGAACCAGTAAACCCTCGTACAGTCGTACTCCCCTCCGCATGGGAAACAACTGCCGAGTCTTCCCTGCCTCCGTGTCGTTCCCTTCCTAGGCCTCGCCGTCGTCCACTGCCCTGGTGCTCTCGGCACGGCCTGGTCAACGTGGTCAACGACCGACATGCATCTGAAGTGGACTGTACATGGAGAGGCTGACAGCTGGGTCCACGGCCGCATGATACGTCTCCAACGTATCTATAATTTTTGATTGTTCCATGCTATATTATATTCTGTTTTGGACATTAATGGGCTTTATTATACACTTTTATATTATTTTTGGGACTAACCTATTAACCGGAGGCCCAGCCCAGAATTGCTGTTTTTTTTGCCTATTTCAGAGTTTCGTAGAAAAAGAATATAAAACGGAGTCCAAACGGAATGAAACCTTCGGGAACATGATTTTCAGAACGAACGTGATCCAGAGGACTTGGACCCTACGTCAAGACATCAACCAGGAGGGCACGAGGTTGGGGGGCGCCCCCCCCGGCGCGCCCTCCACCCTCGTGGGCCCCACGTTGCTCCACCGACGTACTCCTTCCTCCTATATATACCTACGTACCCCCAAACTACCAGATACGGAGCCAAAAACCTAATTCCACCGCCGCAACCTTCTGTACCCGTGAGATCCCATCTTGGGGCCTGTTCCGGAGCTCCGTCGGAGGCGGCATCGATCACGGAGGGCTTCTACATCAACATCATAGCCTCTCCGATGAAGTGAGTAGTTTACCTCAGACCTTCGGGTCCATAGTTATTAGCTAGATGGCTTCTTCTCTCTTTTTGGATCTCAATGCAATGTTCTCCCCCTCTCTCGTGGAGATCTATTCGATGTAATCTTGTTTTGCGATGTGTTTGTTGAGACAGATGAATTGTGGGTTTATGATCAAGTTTATCTATGAACAATATTTGAATCTTCTCTGAATTCGCTTATGTATGATTGGTTATCTTTGCAAGTCTCTTCGAATTATCAGTTTGGTTCGGCCTACTAGATTGATCTTTCTTGCAATGGGAGAAGTGCTTAGCTTTGGGTTCAATCTTGCGGTGTCCTTTCCCAGTGACAATAGGGGCAGCAAGGCACGTATTGAATTGTTGCCATCGAGGATAACAAGATGGGGTTTATATCATATTGCATGAGTTTATCCCTCTACATCATGTCATCTTGCTTAAAGCGTTACTCTGTTCCTATGAACTTAATACTCTAGATGCATGCTGGATAGCGGTCGATGTGTGGAGTAATAGTAGTAGATGCAGGCAGGAGTCGGTCTACTTGTCTCGGACGTGATGCCTATATACATGATCATACCTAGATATTCTCATAACTATGCTCAATTCTGTCAATTGCTCAATAGTAATTTGTTCACCCACCGTAAAATACTTTTGCTCTTGAGAGAAGCCACTAGTGAAACCTATGGCCCCCGGGTCTATTTTCCATCATATTAATCTCCCGACAACAAGCTATTTCTGGCGCCGTTTTAATTTTGCTTTTATTTTACTTTGCATCTTTATCACAAAAATACTAAAAATATTATCCTATCATATCTATCAGATCTCACTCTCGTAAGTGACCGTGTAGGGATTGACAACCCCTTATCGTGTTGGTTGCGAGGATTTATTTGTTTGTGTAGGTGCGAGGGACTCGCGCGTAGCCTCCTACTAGATTGATACCTTGGTTCTCAAAAACTGAGGGAAATACTTACGCTAAGGGGAACAAATACGTTG
>NC_057796.1:272677078-272678120 GCF_018294505.1 Triticum aestivum | reverse complement strand
GGTTTTCCCTTGAAGAGGAAAGGGTGATGCAGCAAAGTAGCGTAAGTATTTCCCTCAGTTTTTGAGAACCAAGGTATCAATCTAGTAGGAGGCTACGCGCGAGTCCCTCGCACCTACACAAACAAATAAATCCTCGCACCCAACACGATAAGGGGTTGTCAATCCCTACACGGTCACTTACGAGAGTGAGATCTGATAGATATGATAGGATAATATTTTTAGTATTTTTGTGATAAAGATGCAAAGTAAAATAAAAGCAAAATTAAAACGGCGCCAGAAATAGCTTGTTGTCGGGAGATTAATATGATGGAAAATAGACCCGGGGGCCATAGGTTTCAATAGTGGCTTCTCTCAAGAGCAAAAGTAGTTTACGGTGGGTGAACAAATTACTGTTGAGCAATTGACAGAATTGAGCATAATTATGAGAATATCTAGGTATGATCATGTATATAGGCATCACGTCCGAGACAAGTAGACCGACTCCTGCCTGCATCTACTACTATTACTCCACACATCGACCGCTATCCAGCATGCATCTAGAGTATTAAGTTCATAAGAACAGAGTAACGCCTTAAGCAAGATGACATGATGTAGAGGGATAAACTCATGCAATATGATAAAAAAAACCATCTTGTTAACCTCGATGGCAACAATACTATACGTGCCTTGCTGCCCCTACTGTCACTGGGAAAGGACACCGCAAGATTGAACCCAAAGCTAAGCACTTCTCCCATTGCAAGAAAGATCAATCTAGTAGGCCGAACCAAACTGATAATTCGAAGAGACTTGCAAAGATAACCAATCATACATAAAAGAATTCAGAAGATTCAAATATTGTTCATAGATAAACTTGATCATAAACCCACAATTCATCGGTCTCAACAAACACACCGCAAAAGAAGATTACATCGAATAGATCTCCACAAGAGAGGGGGAGAACATTGTATTGAGATCCAAAAAGAGAGAAGAAGCCATCTAGCTAATAACTATGGACCCGAAGGTCTGAGGTAAACTACTCACACTTCATCGGAGAGGCTATGGT
>NC_057796.1:272660298-272676692 GCF_018294505.1 Triticum aestivum | reverse complement strand
TTGACATAGGGTCCAAGTCCTCTGGATCATGTTCGTTCCAAAAATCACGTTCCCGAAGGTTTCATTTCGTTTTGACTCCGTTTGATATTCTTTTTCGGCGAAACTCTTAAATAGGCAAAAAACAGCAATTCTGGGCTGGGCCTCCGGTTAATAGGTTAGTCCCAAAAATAATATAAAAGTGTATAATAAAGCCCAATAATGTCCAAAACAGAAGATAATATAGCATGGAGCAATCAAAAATTATAGATACGTTGGAGACGTATCAACTGCTGGGACCCACCAGCTACATCTTCGCAGGCAAGGAAGTGCCTGACAGTTGGGACCCACCTGGTCGAAGCGTACGTAGCGTTGTCATTCTGGTCGCGAACGTGTACGTACATACTGGTCGATGTAGAGGCGCGCACGTGTCATAGTAGAGGCGCGCACGTAGCATGTACACGTACGTACCGCGGCAGTGTGCAAGAAAGAAAATACGGCCACGCACGTACATACGGGCAGGGTCTCGAACGCCTACTCGTGCATACTTACGGCCAGGACTCGTGTACATGGCTGGGTCGGAACAGAGAAATTGCGTCGTCGTCGTGTTCATGGGGAGCCAACCGGCTGGGTCGGAACGGAATGCGTCGTCGTGTTCATCGGGAGGGCTTGGATGGAACAACCGATGGAAATGAGGCCTGGCGTACCGTAGAACGGAGGAAACGGCCTTGTGTTCGACCGGTCACGGTCGAAATGGGATCTTGTTCATCGGGAGGGGTCTGGCGTACTGCAAAATGGAGGAAACGGACCTCCTACGGTCGAAACGGGGGTCCTGTTGATCGGGAGGGGTGTGGCGTACCACAAAACGGAGGAAACAGACTTGTGTTGCAGCGCTACGGTCAAAACGGGGGTCCTGTTCATCGGGAGGGGTGTGGCGTACCGCAAAACGGGACTCCACGAGATACTGTTCATCTCCACCGTCGACCTCCTCCTGCCTCCACCTGCGACTGTTCATCCACGGGCTCCTGTTCATCCAGCCTCCACCGCGCGCTACTCCACCGGCTACTGTTCAACCAGCCCTCTCCACGGGCTCCTGTTCAACCACCCCTCCACGGGCTACTGTTCATCCAGCCCTCCACCATCTACTGTTCATCCTGCCCTCCACGGGGTGGTCCTGTTCATCCAGCCCCAACAGGCTCGATCGACCGGGGTCCTGTTCATCCAGAGGCAACACCACGGGGTCCTGTTCATCCACCCCCACCCGGAACTGTTCATCCAAACAACCCCAGCAACGCTCACTATTCATCTAGAGGCAGCATCGATCAGCTTCCGTTAGCAGCAGTAGCGAAGGAATCGTTCAATCGGGTTCAGTTAACAGCCATCGATCGATCGCTCGGGTTCAGTAACGCGTAGCCTGCAGTGCAATCGCTCGGGTTCAGTTAGAGCCCAATGCCTCGCTCGGGTTCAGTTAGAGCCCAACGCCTCGCACCCACGCGCGTGCGTGTACGAGAGAAACGCGCATCGCTCGGCGCCGACCACCCACCATAACCGGGAACACCCCGATATTTTCCTCGCCCTCGCTTCTACCACGGTTTTTTCCGTCATGGACGACCCGAAGAATGTCATGCTGCTGCATCTCCGGCCCGCCCAGGACGAAAAGCCCATTTTCTGTCATAGAAGTAGGACCCCACCACATCTATGATGATACCGGGTTTTGTCACAATTATCGTCATAGAAGTGTCATAAGTATGACAGAAAAAATTTCGTTCGGCCAAAAATGTCACGGATGTGTCTTTTTTTTGTAGTGCTTGTCGGTGGTTTTCCCCTGTAGCTGTTAAAACCCTCTTTGGCTTGCACTCTTCCAGTCCCATATATACCTCAAAATGAAGTGATGTGTAGAGAGTGGACTTTGGAAGGTATTCTCATGCAAAGCTTGTCTCCTTGAGTACAAGAGTGCCCAGAGAGTAACTGCGACCTGAGTAAATTCTGTAGTGGACAACATGTCCATCACAGCAAACAACCATCTTTTGGCGTGAGGCTCCTTTTTATTATTTAAGGCTTTGACAAGATCTGCATCCTGTAATGCCCAGACACATCGAGCCACCGTGCAGTGGAGCAACGAATGTTGCCACGAATCCTCGGAGCCGCACAAGCCACAACTAGAACTGGTAGACATGTTCCGGTGGTGGCGCACATCAGCTATTGGAATTGATTGATGTGCAAGTCTCCATAAGAAGATCTTAACTTTTGACGGCACCTCAACTTTCCAAAGTCTATCCCAGAGCTTGGACTCCCTTTCAATATCTGAGTTAGTTGGCCGACTCTCAAACCATGCCTCTCTCCGCATCTTTGTTTCAATGAGCATCCGATATGCAGATCTTACGTACAGAGAAGACACCGTTCTTCTCATGAACCCACGACCAAAAGTCCTGGATCTGCCATGTGCACAAAGGTATTGGCATGATGGCCTCAACATCTGTAGGAGTGAAGACTTGAGTAATCGTTCCTCTATCCCATTCTACTCCTGGCAAGATCAATTCACCCACCAATTGGGGTGGGTTAGCAGTTCTGCATATGATAGTTCTCATGTTTGAAGGTCTCAGAATCCAATTGTGGTCCCAGATGTTCGTCGTCTGACCATCCCCGATGCGACGGATGAGTCCTTGCTTTAGCACATCTCGCCCCTCCAATAGCGATCTCCATATCTAAGACGGGGCCGAACCAAGGTTGGCTTGCAAGAACTCCTAATTTTGGTGATATTTGGCCTTTAACACCTGTGCGCTTAGAGCCTCTGGATCAATCGGAATTTTGTACGCTTGTCTAGCTAGCAATGCAAGGTTGAAGAGCTCAACATCCTGGACACCTAGACCTACACAGTTTTTTGGCCTAGTCATGGTACTCCATGATACCCAGCTTGGCTTTCTTTGTCCTTCTTTACTACCCCACCAAAACTTTCTAATCAAGGAGTTCAAATGTTCGCTGAGGCCACGGGGCAGCTTGAAACAAGACATTGAAAACACATGCACCACTTGGGTGGCCGATTTAATCAGTACTTCTTTTCCTCCAGCCGAGAGGAGCTTCTCCATCCATCCCTTTATCTTGGCCCAAACCCTATCTTTCAGAATTTTGAAAGCACCATTCTTACTTGTTCCAACATCCGAAGGCATCCCCCAGTATCTCTCTATTAAAGATTCATTTTCAATATTTAGGTCCCCCTTTACCTCGGCTCTGAGAGAATTGGGGCATCCCTTGCTGAAAAATACTGAGGACTTTGCTAGGATTATTCTCTGACCCGATGCATTGCAATAACTTTCCATCAATGAGGACAACTGATACGTCTCCAACGTATCTATAATTTTGATTGTTCCATGTTGTTATATTATCATTCTTGGATGTTTTACGATCATTTTATAGCAACTTTATATCATTTTTTGGGACTAACCTATTGACATAGTGCCTAGTGCCAGTTGCTATTTTTTGCTTGTTTTTTACTTCACAGGAAATCAATACCAAACGGAGTCCAAATGCAGCGAAACTTTTTGGTGATTTTTTCTAGACCAGAAGACACACGATGGGCCAAGAAAGTGCCTGAGGGGGCTCCGAGGGGAGCACAATCCACCCCAGGCGTGCCCAGGTGGGTTGTGCCCACCTCGGCCGCCTCACTTACTGCCTCTTTGCTCTATAAATACCCCAATATTCCATAAACCCTAGGGGAGTCGACGGAAATCAATTCCAGCCGCCGCAAGTTCCAGAAACATAGATCCAATCTAGACACCATCACGGAGGGGTTCATCACCCTCATTTGTGCCTCTCCGATGATGCGTGAGTAGTTCATTGTAGACCTACGGGTCCGTAGTTAGTAGCTAGATGGCTTCCTCTCTCTCTCTTTTGATTCTCAATACAATGGTCTCTTGGAGATATATTTGATGTAATTCTTTTTGCGGTGTGTTTGTTGGAATTCAATGAATTTTGAGTTTATGATCAGATCTATGTTTTTATCCATGAAAGTTATTTGAGTCTTTTGATCTCTTATATGCATGATTACTTATAGCCTCGTATTTCTTCTTCGAATCTTTGGTTTAGTTAGGCCAACTAGATCGATTTTTCTTGCCATGGGAAGAGATGCTTTGTGATGGGTTCGATCTTACGGTGCTTGATCCCAGTGACAGAAGGGGAACCAACACGTATGTATCGTCGCTATTAAGGATAACAAGATGGGGTCTATTTCTACATAAATAGATCTTGTCTACATCATGTCATTGTTCTTATTGCATTACTCCGTTTCTCCATGAACTTAATACACTAGATGCATGCTGGATAGCGGTCGATGCGTGGAGTAATAGTAGTAGATGCAGGCAGGAGTCGGTCTACTAATCTTGGACGTGATGCCTATATAATGATCATTGCCTGGATATCGTCATGATTATTTGAAGTTCTATCAATTGCCCAACAGTAATTTGTTTACCCATGATACGTCTCCAACGTATCTACTTTTTATAATGCTTTTCCTCTTGTTTTGGACTCTAATTTGCATGATTTGAATGAAACTAACCCAGACTGACGTTGTTTTCAGCAGAACTACCATGGTGTTGTTTTTTGTGCAGAAATAAAAGTTCTCAGAATGGAACAAAACTTTGCGAGGATTTTTATATAAATAAAGAGAATTTCTGGAGCCAAGAACCACCGGAGGGGGGCACCTGGGTGGGCACAACCTACCAGGGTGCCCCCTCCAGGCGCGCCCAAGTGGGTTGTCCCCACCTGGTAGCCCCGCAGACCCTAAAACCGATGCTATAATATCACATTATTTCAGAAAAAATCAGGGAGAAAGAATTATCATGTTCCATGAGACGGAGCCGCCGTCACCTCCTGTTCTTCACCGGGAGGTGAGATCTGCGGTCCGTTTGGGGCTCCGGGGAGGGGGATCTTCGATCTTCGTCATCACCAACCCTTCTCCATCGCCAATTCCATGATGCTCCCCACTGGGAGTGAGTAATTCCTTCGTAGGCTCGCTGGTTGGTGAGGAGTTGGATGAGATTCATCATGTAATCGAGTTAGTTTTGTTATGGCTTGATCCCTAGGATCCACTATGTTCTGAGATTGATGTTGTTATGACTTTGCAATGCTTAATGCTTGTCACTTTGGGCCCGGGTGCCATGATTTCAGATCTGAACCGTTTATGTTATCATCATTATATCCATATTATAGATCCGATCTTGCAAGTTATAGTCACCTACTACGTGTTATGATCTGGCAACCCCGGAGTGACAATAGTTGGGACCACTCCCGGTGATGACCGTAGTTTGAGGATTTCATGTATTCACTGTGTGTTAATGCTTTGTTCCGGTTCTCTATTAAAAGGAGGCCTTAATATCCCTTAGTTTCCAATAGGACCCCGCTGCCACGGGAGGGTAGGACAAAAGATGTCATGCAAGTTCTTTCCATAAGCACATATGACCACTTATGGAATACACGCCTACATTATATTTATGAACTGGAGCTAGTGCCGTATCGCCCTAGGTTATGACTGTCACATGATGAATATCATCCAACAAATCATCGATCCAATGCCTACGAATTTATCTTATATTGATCTTGCTAAGTTACTGTTGTTACCGTTACTATTGCTGCCACTACTATTATCAAAACTATCATACTACTTTGCTACTGATCACGTTGCTGCGGATAATTAATCTCCAGGTGTGTTTGAATTGACAACTCAGCTGCTAATACCTACAAATATTCTTTGGCTCCCCTTTTGTTGAATCTATAAATTTGGGTTGAATACTCTACCCTCGAAAACGGTTGCGATCCCCTATACTTGTGGGTTATCAAGACCTTTTTCTGGCGCCGTTGCCTGGGAGCATAGCTATATTTGTTGAGTCACTTGGGAATATTATCAATTTATCACTATGAAGAACCTGAAGGATGCTAAGACTAAGATTTTTCCCTCTAAGACGAGGGGAGGTAAGGAACTGCCATCCAGCTCCACTTTAGATTCACCTTCTGTTGTAAGTAAACTTGCAACACCACCACATGCTATTAATCCTGATATGTCGCAAGTTATTGATGATGCTACTTCTGATATGAATGATGCTTATGATGATGCTAGTACCTTGCTTGATGATAATGTGCCACTGGGTGAATATCTTGATGAACAAATTGCTAGAGTAAGACAACATGATATTGTTGAAACTGATGATGAGCTTGAGACTGGAAATCTTGAAACACCTACTAGAACTAGCCCTCCTAGATATGAATTGCCAAAGGTATCAGCAGGTTATGTTGTGGGTGAGGAGGCAACTAGAGATATTCTTGCTTGTAAGGATAGAGATGACCTAGAGAAATTATTATGCAAGTATAAAGAAATATCTCTGAATGCTAGAATGAAATATGATCCTAAGATTGCTACTTCACCTATCTTTATTGATGATAAGGATTATAAATTCTCTGTCGGCCCAGAGTTGATTACTTTGGTTGAATCGGATCCTTTCCATGGTTATGAAACTGAAACTGTTGTGGCACTTCTTACTAAGATGAATGACATAGCCACCCTTTTTGCTCATGATAAGAAAATTCACTATTACTATATTCTCAAATTATTTCCGTTCTCATTAAAGGGTGATGCTAAAGCTTGGTACAATACTCTTGCTCCTGGTTGTGTGCGTAGTCCCCAGGATATGATTTATTACTTCTTTGAAAAATAGTTTCCTACTCATAAGAAACAAGCTGCCTTACAGGAAATATTTAACTTTGCGCAAATTGAAGAAGAGAGTCTCCTACAAGCTTGGGGGAGGCTTCTCCAATTGCTTAATTCTTTGCCTGATCATCCTCTTAATAAAAATGAAACACTTGATATCTTCTATAATGGACTAACCGATGCTTCTAGGGACTTGCTAGATAGTTGTGCTGGCTGTGTTTTCAGGGAACGAACTATTGGGCAAGCTAAAGAATTATTGAATAACATGTTGAAAAATCATGATGATTGGACTCTCCCTGAACCACCTACTAAACCCACTCTGAAGAAGAGGGGTATTTTATATCTCAGTCCTGAAGATATGCAAGAGGCAAAGAAATCTATGAAGGAAAAAGGTATTAAAGTTGAGGATGTCAAAATTTTACCTCCTATTGAAGAAATACATGGACTTGAGACACCACCACTACCTAAGGTGGTAGAGGTAAATTCTCTAATGAATTAAATGATAAATATAATCCTCACAATATGCACCCTAGCCAATGTCTTTATGAGTTTGAGAAATACATTAGAAAACAAGATCACTTCAATGCAAATGTTATGAAACAATTGAAATACAATTCTGATATGATTGCTCGCTTGAGTGACTTGTTATTTAGAATCTCAAATGATGTTAGAGGTGTGGGAAAACATGCTTCTATGGTTCAAACTCAGTTGGAACAAGTTGCTAAATCTCAAAGAGAATTGTTAGATGAAATGAATAATAATATCAATGATCATGTTGTTAGAGTAATGACTAGAGGAGGTAGGATGACTCGGGAACCACTTTATCCTGAGGGGCACCCAAAGAGAATTGAACAAGACTCTCAAAGAGTTACCACTGATGCACGTAATCCTTATAAAAATAAAAAGAAGAAGAAAAATGATAGGACTTTGCATGCCTCTAGTGAACCTGAAGTAGAAAAACCTCTTGATAATGAAGTTTCTATCTCTGATGCTGAAACTCAATCGGGTTGTGAACACTCACCTTCTGATAATGAAAAAGATAATGATGAGGTTCATGAAGACACTCAAACAAATAATAAAGAACTAGACAATGATGTTGAGATAGAACCAGCAGTTGATCTTGATAACACACAACCCAAGAATAAAAGATATGATAAAAGAGACTTTGTTGCTAGAAAACATGGTAAGGAAAAAGAACCATGGGTTCAAAATCCTATGCCCTTTCCACCTAAGTCAACTAAAAAGAAAGATGATGAAGAATTTGAACACTTTGCTGAAATGCTGAGGCCGGTCTTTTTGCGTACTCGCTTGACTGATATCTTGAAAATGCCTCCTTGTGCAAAGTACATGAAAGACATCATCACCAATAAGAGAAAAATACCGAAAGCTAAAATCTCCACCATGCTTGCTAATTATACTTTCAAAGACGGAGTACCTAAAAAACTTGGAGATCCGGGAATACCAACCATACCTTGCTCCATCAAAATAAATTATGTGAAAACTGCTTTATGTGATTTGGGAGCTGGTGTTAGTGTTATGCCTTTCTCTTTATATAAAAGACTTGATTTGAATAAACTCACACCTACTGAAATATCTTTGCAAATGGCTAACAAATCGACTGCCATACCTATCAGCATTTGTGAGGATGTGCCCATTGTTGTTGCTAATGTTACTATTTTGACTGACTTTGTTATACTTGAGATGCCCGAGGATGACAACATGTCGATTATCCTTGGTAGAACCTTCTTGAATACTGCATGGGTTGTTATTGATTGCAATAAAAGCAAGGTCACTTTTCATATCAATGGTAATGAGCATACGGTGCACTTTCTGAAGAAATAATTCCAAGTGAATGATATTAATATTATTGAAAAATCTCCGACAATCACTATTGCAAGTTTTCAACTACCTCTACCTAATGTCAAAAAGAAATATGAAATGCTTATTGTTGGGGACATTCATATCCCCGTTGAGGTAACTTAGTGATTTACGAAAGTTCTTCGGTTTCATGCTAATCGAAAGTGGTTATTAATAAGACTTGATCAACCTTATTAATGGATCATTTTTTAGAGGTATGAAGTTGATGAATTTATTGAGCACTACCTTCTGTCCCAACCTTTTGTTTTCTGTTTTTATTAGTTAAATAAAATAAAATGTCTTGTTTTGTCTATTTTCTGATTTTTCCCGTGCAATAAAAATGACCCAAAAATAAAAGTTCTCAGAATGCTCTGAAAATTTAATACTATTTTTTTTCTGAATATTTAAGAATTTTTGGTGCAAATAACATGAGAGGGAGGTGCACCAGGTGGGCACAACCCACCTGGGCGCGCCAGGACCCGCAGGCGCGCCCTGGTGGGTTGTGGTCCCCATGTGGGGCCCCTCACTTATCTCTTCATCCCACATCACCACCTACCTCTAGAAAAAATTCACCATTGCTCTCTCTCTCTCTCTTCTGTTCTTGCTCTCAAACCCGTGGATTTTGATCTCTTTGCTCGAAACTCTGTTTCCGAAACTGTTTCATGGAATTGTTGCTTGGTATGTGACTCCTCCGTTTGTCAAATTAGTTTTTGCTTTAGTGGTTTATATTTTGAATAATTAGCTACTCTTGGTGCTGCCGTAGATGAGCTTGCATGTTGAATTCTTAGAATTTTAAGTAGCTTGAATGCTTGCTATGGCCTCTATGCATCCTTATGAGTATGCAGACCAAACAATCAGGGAGGATTGGGCATATTGGATATGTACACTCACAACAAAACCCTGCTGATCAAGAACCTGCACAAATTCTTCAACAAACATGATATACCTTGGGTACAATTAATTTGGGAAACTTATTATTCTAATGGGCAACTTCCAGGAGATAACATGATTGGCTCTTTCTGGTGGAAATCAAACCTGGCTCTTATGGATCAATACAAAGCAATTGCAAGATGTAATGTGGGAGATGGTAGGACAACTTTATTCTGGATGACCTATGGCACACATCCATTTTCAAACACACATACCACCATCTGCACTCCTTTGTCAGAAACCCACAAGTAACTATCCAAACAGTAATCAACACCGAATACTTACATGACTTGTTTCATTTACCACTCACAACTGAAGCCTATGAGGAATTCTTGCAAGTGGAAGATATATGCATCCACACAAGGCAATCTGAGCATATAGATTCTCTGGACACCTAGAGTTACATTTGGGGAAATGAATTCTATTCATCCATCAAGGCCTACAAAGTGCTGATTGGACACAAGCAAGTTCCCCCACACTTCAATTGGATTTGGAATTGCTCCTGTCAGCCAAAACATAAGGTGTTCTTTTGGAAGCTACTTCATGATAGAGTAAATACAAGGAATCTACTCAGGAGAAAAAACTTTGTGCTGGAAGCTTACAATTGTGCTATCAGAGACTGTCAACAGGAAGAAACTCTACATCATTTATTTTGGGGATGTTCTTTTGCACAGCAATGCTGGGACTGCATCTGTCCTACCAAAACTCCAAATTTATCAGTTCTGGAAGCTTTTCAGGATCTTAAAAATAAGCTGCATTTTCCATTCTTTATGGAGATCATCATTCTTGGATCATGGGCCATTTGGATAACCAGAAATAACAAGATATTTGAGAATATTACACCAACTTTCCAGGGATGGAAGTTCATATATCTAGAGGAGCTCAAGCTACTGAAATATAGAATGAAACAAAAGCATGAGAGAAAGTTCTCTACCTGGTTGGATACTCTGTTGTAATTTCCTCTTCTTTTATTTTATTTTCTTCTTTTCTTTTTCCTGTTGTAATCTTTTTTCTAGTTTCTCTTGATGTCTTATTCTTCTTTTCTTTTTTTCTCCTTTCTTCTTCTTTCTGTTCTAGGGTTACCTCAAGCCCTTAAGATTACTCTACTTAGTTTATTAATCAATAAAAGTTACAGTGGGGTGTTTACCCTACTGTTTATAGTCAATATGAGTAGTTGTTATTAATATTGAGAAGTTTTGTTGACAAATTTTTGCCACTCAAAAATTTTCAGAAAAATTGTACGCGAATATGATGAACCTCTTTGGAAGGAGTTCTTCGAGGAGGAGATCCTTAGGGGCATCTCCTAGTGACAGCTCCGCTCGTCGGTCTTATGTTGAACCAAGTGAGAGTTCCATACGAGATGCCGCCACCAAAACATGCTTATGGCTATGTGATGATTATATGGTGAGTGTGGGCATTAAGGAGGAATTTGAGCAATATGTTCACAATGCCGTTCTCGGTCCCTACATTTCAGATAAGTGCAACCAACACCACACTCTCACTGAATCCTTCGTTAAAGGATTTAAATTTCATCCCCATGAGTCTAGGGTGTCATTTAAACTGTATGAAAATCCATTTACCACATCTTTAGAGAGATTTGCTCACCACTGCAAAATTCCATTCTGGGGTTCGCTTGACGAACCACCAAGATCTGAGTTCCAAACATTTTTGACTAGTCTTTGCTATGGTGAGACTAGGGGAGTGACGCAGGGTAGAATAAAGAGTATTCATTTTCCCGCAATTCAGTACTTTGCATTATTCAATGGGAAATGCATTGTAGGTAAACAAGATTGCAGTACACTTTGTGCTCCAGATTTGAGTCTCATACGCACCGCCCTCACCAGTGAAAAAAGTTATAATCTCGGAGCGATTGTTGCCATGAAACGTCATAAGATCCTTAGAGGTGAACCCGGTAATTTCACCTATAAATTGTTGTTTAATCAAGACTCTGTTGTATACACATATTTGTCTGCGCCTACTCTCTTTGATTTTCACAGTAGGGGAAGAAACTTTGTTCTGGAGAGCGAGGCCCGAGATCATAACGCGGCGGTTATGGCTGCACGACAGGCTGAGGCATCCGCACCAAGAGCCTCCATGAGCTATTACCCTGGCCATTATGCAGGCTACTGATTGATTACCAAGCTAGGACAAAATCCTAAGCTTGGGGGAGTATGTATTCCCACCGACATTACATTCATGTTCACACATTTCATTTGTCGGTGCTCACACTTTTTCATTGTATTATCCATGCTTAATGTATTTTCTCGCTTTCTTCTTGTGTGTTTGAAAAACTTTGAGAAGATCCAAAGATATTTCTAGCTTCTTTTTGATTTTTCTTCCTAGAGTAGTTAGCTGTAGCACTAAAAAGAAAACCCAAAAGATTTCCTTGTTCTTCTTTTACTTGTTGGAAGCTTTCCTATGTAAATAGTTTTTCCCGTTTTTGTTTTTCCCTTTTATTTGCTTGTTCAAGAAAACCAAAAACTCCAAAAATATTTCAGTGTGTTTCTCTGAATTTCTTTTATGGTTATTGAGTCGTGCCAAGGAGAAGACCACGATGAAAATGTTGAGTGGCTCTCATATGCATTATTGTTGATCTAACAAAGAGCCCATTTTACCTTGTCTTCTCCTGTTGAATAAAATGTTTGCAGATTCGAGCTTAGTCCACGACATTCTTGCACTATTATCATTTTCATATCGTTCGGTCGTGCAAGTGAAAGGCAATAATGACGATATTTGATGAACTGGCCGTGGCAGAGAGAAACGGGTATGAACTCAACTTGTTCTGTTTTTGTAAATATGTTTAACCTAGTATCCATGATTCAGCTCATTATGATTAAACATGTTTGCAATGACAATTAGAGATTATAGTTTCTCATGCCATGCATAAGTAGCTAGGAGTGGATAATGATTTATCTTGGATGTCAACATTGCGTTAAAATGATTGTGATGTAGTATGATGATATGGTATCCTCCTCTAAATGTTCGAGTGGCTTGACTTGGCACATGTTCATGCATGTAGTTGAATCAAAACCAACATAGCCTCTATGATATTTATGTTGGGGAATGCAGCATGCAATTTCAAATATTTTCCTACGATCACACAAGATCTATCTAGGAGATGCATAGCAACGAGAGGGGGAGAGTGTGTCCACATACCCTCGTAGACCGAAAGCGGAAGCGTTTAACGTGGTTGATGTAGTCGAACGACTTCACGATCCAACCGATCTAGTATCGAATGTACGACACCTCTGAGTTCAGCACACGTTCAGCTCGATGACGTCCCTCGAACTCTTGATCCAGTAGAGGGTCGAGGGAGAGTTTCGTCAGCACGACGGCGTGCTGACAGTGATGGTGATGTGATCCACGCAGGGCTTCGCCTAAGCACTACGACGCTATGACCGGAGGAGTAAACTGTGGAGGGGGACACCGCACACGGCTAAGAGAATAACTGTTGTGCTCTGGGGTGCCCCCTGCCCCCGTATATAAAGGAGGAGAGGAGGAGGCCGTCCACCAAGGGGGGGAGTCCTACTAGGACTCCACTCCTAGTAGGATTCGCCCCCCTTTTTTCCTTTCTCATGGAGGGGAAAGAGGGAAGGGAGAGGGAAGAGGAGAAGGAAAGGGGGGCGTGCCCCCTCCCCTAGTCCAATTTGGACTCCCTATGGGAGGGGGCGCGGCCACCCCTTGTGGGCTGCCTCCCCTCTCCCCTATGGCCCATGAAGGCCCATTACTTCCCCAGGGGGTTCCGGTAACCCCTCGGTTCTCCGATAAATATCTGAAACATCCCGAAACCATTCCGGTGTCCGAATACCTTCGTCCAATATATCAATCTTTACCTCTCGACCATTTCGAGACTCCTCGTCATGTCCGTGATCTCATCCGGGACTCCGAACAATCTTCGGTCACCAAAACACATAACTCATAATACAAATCGTCATCGAACGTTAAGCGTGCGGACCCTACGGGTTCGAGAACTATGTAAACATGATCGAGACACATCTCCGATCAATAACCAATAACGGAACCTGGATGCTCATATTGGTTCCTACATATTCTACGAAGATCTTTATCGGTCAAACCGTAATGACAACATATGTCATTCCCTTTCTCATCGGTATGTTACTTGCCCGAGATTCGATCGTCGGTATCCTCATACCTAGTTCAATCTCGTTACCGGCAAGTCTCTTTACTCGTTTTGTAATGCATCATCTCGTAACTAACTCATTAGTCACATTGCTTGCAAGGCTTATAGTGATGTGCATTACCGAGAGGGCCCAGAGATACCTCTCCGATACTCGGAGTGACAAATCCTAATCTTGATCTATGCCAACCCAACAAACACCTTCGGAGACATCTGTAGAGCATCTTTATAATCACCCAGTTACGTTGTGACGTTTGATAGCACACAAGGTGTTCTTCCGGTATTTGGGAGTTGCATAATCTCATAGTCAGAGGAATATGTATAAGTCATGAAAAAAGCAATAGCAATAAAACTTAATGATCATTATGCTAAGCTAATGGATGGGTCTTGTCCATCACATCATTCTCTAATGATGTGATCCCGTTCATCAAATGGCAACACATGTCTATGGTCAGGAAACTTAACCATCTTTGATTAACGAGCTAGTCAAGTAGAGGCATACTAGGGACACTGTTTTGTCTATGTATTCACACATGTACTAAGTTTCTGGTTAATACAATTCTAGCATGAATAATAAACATTTATCATGATAAAGGAAATATAAATAACAACTTTATTATTGCCTCTAGGGCATATTTCCTTCAGTCTCCCACTTGCACTAGAGTCAATAATCTAGAATACATTGTAATGATTCTAACACCCATGGAGTCTTGGTGTTGATCATGTTTTCCTCGTGGAAGAGGCTTAGTCAACGGGTCTGCAACATTCAGATCCGTATGTATTTTGCAAATCACTATGTCTCCCGCCTTGACTTGATCGCGGATGGAGTTGAAGCATCTCTTGATGTGTTTGGTTCTCTTGTGAAATCTAGATTCCTTCGCCAAGGTAATTTCTCCAGTATTGTCACAAAAGATTTTGATTGGACCCGATGCACTAGGTATTACACCTAGATCGTATATGAACTCCTTCATCAAGACTCCTTCATTTGTTGCTTCCGAAGTAGCTATGTACTCCGCTTCACACGTAGATCCCGCCACTACGCTCTGCTTGGAACTACGCCAACTGATAGCTCCACCATTCAATATAACTACGTATCCGGTTTGCGACTTAGAGTCATCCGGATCAGTGTCCAAGCTTGCATCGACGTAACCATTTATGACAAGCTCTTTGTCACCTCCATAAACGAGAAACATATCCTTAGTCCTTTTCAGGTATTTCGGGATGTTCTTGACCATTGTCCAGTGATCCACTCCTGGATTACTTTGGTACATCCCTGCTAAACTTATAGCAAGGCACACATCAGGTCTGGTACACAGCATTGCATACATGATAGAACCTATGGCTGAGGCATAGGGAATGACTTTCATTTTCTCTCTATCTTCTGCAGTGGTTGGGCATTGAGTCTGACTCAACTTCACACCTTCTAACACAGGCAAGAACCCTTTCTTTGACTGATCCATTTGAACTTCTTCAAAACTTTATAAAGGTATGTGCTTTGTGAAAGTCCAATTAAGCGTCTCGATCTATCTCTATAGATCTTGATGCCCAATATATAAGCAGCTTCACCGAGGTCTTTCATTGAAAAATTCTTATTCAAGTATCCTCTTATGCTATCCAGAAATTCTGTATTATTTCCAATCAACAATATGTCATCCACATATAATATTAGAAATCCTATAGAGCTCCCACTCACTTTCTTGTAAATAAAAGCTTCTCCAAAAGTCTGTATAAAACCATATGCTTCTGATCACACTATCAAAGCATATATTCCAACTCTGAGATACTTGCACCAGTCCATAAATAGATCACTGGAGCTAGCACACTTTGTTAGCACCTTTAGGATCGACAAAACCTTCTGGTTGCATCATATACAACTCTTCTTTAAGAAATCCATTAAGAAATGCAGTTTTGACATCCATTTGCCAATTTCGTAATCATAAAATGCGGCAATTGCTAACATGATTCAGACAGACTTAAGCATCGCTACGGGAGAGAAGGTCCCATTGTAGTCAACTCCTTGAACTTGTCGAGAACCTTTCGCAAAAAGTCGAGCTTTGTAGACAGTAACAATACCCTCAGTGTCAGTCTTCTTCTTGAAGATCCATTTATTCTCTATGGCTTGCCGATCATCGGGCAAGTCAACCAAAGTCCACACTTTGTTCTCATACATGGATCCCATCTCAGATTGCATGGCCTCAAGCCATTTCGCGGAATCTGGGCTCATCATTCACTACAAAAAAACACATCCGTGACATTTTGGGCCGAACGAATTTTTTTTCTGTCATACATATGACACTTCTATGACGATAATTGTGACAAAACCCGGTATCATCATAGATGTGGTGGGCTCCTACTTCTATGACAAAAAATCATGACAGAAAATGGGCTTTTCGTCCTGCGCGGGCCGGAGACGCAGCTGCATGACATTCTTTGGGCCGTCCATGACGGAAAAAAACCGTGGTAGAAGCGAGGGGGAGGAAAATTTCCGGGAGTTCCCGGTTACGGTGGGAGGTCGGGGGCCGAGCGATGCGCGTTTCTCTCGTACACGTACGCGCGTGTGTGCGAGGCATTGGCTCTAACTGAACCCGAGCGAGGCGTTGGGCTCTAATTGAACCCGAGCGATTGCACTGCAGGCTATGCGTTACTGAACCTGAGCGATCGATCGATGGCTGTTAACTGAACCCGATCAAGCGATTCCTTCGCTACTGATGCTAACTGAAGCCGATCGATTGGATGAACAGTGAGCGTTGCGGGGGGGGGGGTGGATGAACAGTGAGCGGTGGCGTTGCCTCTGGA
>NC_057796.1:272658865-272659660 GCF_018294505.1 Triticum aestivum | reverse complement strand
CCCTCCCGATCAACAGGACCCCCGTTTCGACCGTAGGAGGTCCGTTTTGTCCGTTTTGCGGTACGCCACACCCCTCCCGATCAACAGGACCCCCGTTTCAACCGTAGGAGGTCTGTTTCCTCCGTTTTGCGGTACGCCACACCCCTCCCGATCAACAGGACCCCGTTCCGAACGTAGGAGGTCCATTTCCTCCGTTTTGCGGTACGCCAGGCCTCGTTTCCATCGCCTGTTCCGTCCAAGTCCTCCCGATGAACACGACCACGCATTCCGTTCCAACCCAGCTGGTTGGCTCCCACAGGTTCCGTTGCCTCCCGATGAACACGACGCATTCCGTTGCCTCCCCATGAACACGACGCATTCCGTTGCCTCCCCATGAACACGACGCATTCCGTTGCCTCCCCATGAACACGACGACGACGTTGTTTCTCCGTTCCGACCCAGCCATGTACATGAGCCCTGGCCATACGTATGCGCGAGTAGGCGTTCGAGACCCCGCTCGTATGTACACATACGTGGCCGTATTTTCTTTCTTGCACCCTGGCCGCTGTACGTACGTGTACATGCTACGTGCGCGCCTCTACTACGACACGTGCGCGCCTCTACATCGACCAGTATGTACGTACACGTTCGCGACCAGAATGACAACGCTACGTACGCTTCGACCAGGTGGGTCCCGACTGTCAGGCACTTCCTTGCCTACGAAGATGTAGCTCGTGGGTCCCAGCAGTCAGGGGGGCGAATCGTTTTTTTGCCCGGACGCACTTCCTTGCGTGCGAAGATTTAGCCGGTGGGTCC
>NC_057796.1:272642059-272658809 GCF_018294505.1 Triticum aestivum | reverse complement strand
GCGAATCGTTTTTTTTTGCCCGGACGCACTTCCTTGCATGCGAAGATGTAGCCGGTGGGTCCCAGCAGTCAGGGGGCGAATCGTTTTTTTGCCCGAACGCACGTCCTTGCGTGCGAAGGTGTAGCTGGTGGGTCCCAGCAGTCAGGGGGCGAATCGTTTTTTTTTGCCCGGATGCACTTCCTTGCATGCGAAGATGAAGCTGGAGGGTCCCAGCAGTCAGGGGGAAACGTTTTTTCCGCGAAATACTGTGGCCCGTCCGGTGGGTCCCAGCTGTCAGGTGGAGGAATCATTATTTTCCGTGTAATAAGGAGGCACTTCCTTGCTGCGGCCGTGGACCCAGCTGTCAGCCTCTCCACATACAGTCCACGTCCGATGGAAGTCCTTCCTTGACCACATTGACCAGGCCGCGCCGAGAGCACCACGGCGGTGGATGACGGCGAGGCCTAGGAAGGGGACGACGCGGAGCGGGGGAAGACGCGGCAGTCGAAGCCCGCGCGGAGAGGAGTAGGAGGGTTCACTGGTTCGGCTGCGGTGTGAGGCTGCCGTCGCCGCATGGCCTGGCCAGCGGTGGGAATAGTAGGGGCGGGGAGGCCTCCGCGGCAGCACAGCCGGCCACGGGAGGCAGGAGCATGCGGGACGACCGGCGCTGCTTTGGGCGGCGAGAGCAAGAAGACCAGAGGTTGAAGAAGCACTACGGCCGTTGGATGGACATCGTACGGTCACTGGAGCTAGAATCGTTCATATTGACTAAGTTGACAAAGCCCTCCGTCCCCGTCAACTTAGTGGGCCCACAAGTCATCCTCCCACTATGGTGGGTCCCAGCTAGCAGGGGGTATTCATTTTTTTGTGCGTAATAAGGAGGCACTTCCTTGCGCGCGAAGATATAGCTGGTGGGTCCGACATGTCAGCGAGGGGAACGTTTTTTTCGCGAAATACAAAGGCCCTTCCGGTGGGTCCTAGCCGTCAGGTGGAGGAATCATTATTTTACGCGTACATTCCATGGCCGATGGATGTCATTCGTTGACCAGGCCGCGCCGAGAGCACCATGGCGGTGGACGACGGCGAGGCCTAGGAAGGGAACGACACGGAGCCGGGGAAGACTCGACAATGGTTGCCCACGCGGTGGGGAGTACGAGGGTTTACTGGTCCGGCTGCCGTCGCCGAAAAATAACAGGAGGTGTGGGTGAGTAGAGGAATGGCCTGGCCAACAATGAAGTAGGGTGGGGCGGTGCGGCCTGTGCGGCAGCACAGCCGGCCACGGGAGGCGGGAGCAGGCAGTCCCACCGGAGCGGGTTTGGGCGGCTGTAGCAAGAAGATCAGATATTGAAGAAGCAGCACGGCCGTTGGATTAACATCCAACGGTCACTGCTACTAGAATCGTTTGTGGACTAAGTTGACAAAGCCAAAGTACACGTCAACCTAGTAGACCCACAAGTCAGCCTCCAAATCTATCCCAAACAGCATACAGCCCAAAATTTCTAGCCAGATTCAAATTAATTTTAAATATAAATATACCTTAATTTAAATTCAATGAAATTTTATCCGGACAAAAACAATGAAATTTAAAATATCAAAATCCGAAAGAAAACAGTATTTTGGAACTAATTGCCTGTTTGCTGTATTTTTTCATTTTGCAGCCCATTTATTATTACTTATAGCACATTTCTTATTACTTATAGCCCATTTTCTGGGCAAAATGCATCCCTCCTCGTCTTGAAAGATTTCTGGCCCAGCAAGGCGTAGAAAAGCAAGTAGGCCTACGTTGGTTATTCTGCAAAAAACAAAATAGCTGGCTTGCCATTTTCAGAAAGGAAAAAAACAAATTGGGCTGGTCATGTGCTAAACATATGAAATAAAAGCCTGGGCTAGACAGGCCACGGGTCCCGCACAACCCAGTTGATACCCTTCTCCGTCCCGAAAAAACAAAATTACTGCGCGCGCTGCTGGGTCCCTACTGTCATCCTCACCATGTACAGTCATCTCCTTATTCCTCTTGGTTGTTGACCATGTTGACAACACCGGAGGGCGGCGCCGCGGCGAGCGAACCAAGGCGGAGGACGATGGTGAGGCCTCGGATGGGAACGAACAGGACCCGGGGAAGATCACAGCCAGCCGTGGGAGGCGGGAGCAGGCGGTCCCGCCGGCGCTGGTTTGGCTTTGGCGGCTCGAGGAAGAAGAGACTGAAGAAACGCGACAGACGTTGAATGTCAATCCAACGGTCAAGGTTGGCACAATCGTTTGTTGACTAAGCGGACACCAAGTAGCATACTTTTTTATATATAGGAAGAAAACTGCGAGGAAAATGCGTTTGTCTGCCGTCCTCCTCACAGGGAACGTTCGCCACATAAGTGACTAGCACCCTTGGTTTTCAACCGAGAGGTCTTGGGTTCGAGTCCCAGGAACTCTCAATTTTGTCCTCCTTCCTTCCTTGCAAAAAAGGGAAAGAAAATCAAAGACTTGGGAAGGCGTACAGAACAAGCTAGTGTACCAGTAAAGAGACATTGCCGAGTTTTAGAAAAAAGAAAGACGTGCTCCTGTAGCTGGTTCGAATCCAAACCTAGACTATGACTATATATGGTGCTATGCTACTCTCCAAGTAATGAAACTGACATATCCAACGTTCGCTTCTCCTCTTCTCTACTTACTCTGCCTAGCATCAGAAGCTCTGGCCGCAGCAACCATGTCCCCTGGTTGCTCGTCCACCTGCTCTTCAGCAGGCAACGACCAGATATGCACCAAGTCGCCACCCGTACCATCGCCTATGGGTCTCATCACACCCCCGCCGGCACGCGCACCGCAGCCGATTGCTCATCGCAACCCGATGCCGTTGGTGTGGTGCCACTACTGCAAATCACGCAGAGTCATCCGTCGCGTCTCAACCACAATCCGCAACCCTGGCCGAGTCTTCTACAAATGCCCGAATCATGGGGTAATAATATGTTTAAGTGTTGTTCTGCTGCTTTCAGTTGCTGATTTTTTTTAATAGTTTGGTTGATGATGTTCCAATTTGATTCGTGCAGAAAAGGGAAGATTCGTGTGATTTGTATTTCTGGGAAGTTGCTGATGTGGGGGAATGCAACTACGCTGATTATTTGGTCAGCCGAGGAATCCCAATACCAGCAGGTTGGGGTGTTGGACAGGTAACTGAAGGAACGGCAGAAGAGGAAGATGCAGAGCAGAAGGTTAAAGATGGAGTTCCTCTGATCATGGCCAAGCAACAGCTGCTGAACGGCCTTGACAGCAATGACGAGATGAAAGAGCTTGTGAAGATAATGGGCAAAATCGATGTGCTCTGTAGGATGATTGTCTCTTTATTTGCAGTTTATGTAGCACTCGTGATGTATTCAGTGGCTATGACATGAGCACTTTGCTGAAACTAGTAATGAATGAAACCTGTGTAGCAGGCTGGGCGTAGTGTTGTGAACATCTAATGATTTCTATTAACGGAAATCAGGGGGTATCCCCTTTTGCTCATATAAATAAATAAATAGCAGAGGCCCTGTCGGGTCAGCTTTGTTCTCATTCGAAGACGTCGAGCAAATTGCAGTCCAACAGCAAACTATGTCATCAAATTCAAGTTTCACAGCCAAATATGAGTACAACTAAACAAAAATGTCATCATGTTGTAGTTGTCATACAATCACCAAACACAAATCAACATACATAACAAGTGATGTTCTCACAGCAAAATACTAAACAACATGTTCATCAGGTTTCAGTTGTCATAGCAAACACAATTTCACATAGTACATAAAAAAACGTCTTCTGACAGGCAAATACGACAAAAGCAATGTAATCATGATCCGCGGCAGCAGCGTCAACATCTTCGCCATGTTTATCAGTCTGAATCGTAATTCCCCACGGTGTCATCTTCTTCTTCGTCCTCAACGTCCTCGAACGTTGGCTTCTTCTTGATCAACTCTTGTATGTCCACAGCACGACAGGCAATCTTTTCGTCGGTGTCATTGACGTGATGGTTCTCAAAGATATTAGGAACATCTGTGTTATCTTGTACATCAGGAGCAGTGTAAGCATCATCTTGTTGTGCAACTTCATTAAACGAATTCCTCTGCTCAAACCTTTGCAATACTCTCCAGTCATCGCTATGTGCAAATGTGTCTTCCAAGAAAAATATCTGTGTTGCTTGATTTGCCAAAATAAAAGGCTTGTTGGTCTGGTACGCCGCCTTGACATTGATGGATTTGAAATAATCATCAGCTCTGGGTTTTGCGATCCTGGAAAACAGGTTATACCAACGACAGCACAACAGAACCACACACCGATGATCCTCGAAACTGGAGATATACTGCAACTGAACAATGTCTGTTATGTTAGCATACATTTTAGTTGTCTCTTTGTCATATGTATCCGTGCTCATGATGGCACTTTTTTGTGTCTTCCTGCCTTCGTCTCGTGCGAGGGTGTTGTAGCGCACATCTCCAACAACGCAAGATTCATAATGTCTTACCCGAGTATCAGGACCCCTAGTGAGTAAAGGGCATCATCAACTGCCTGCCCATGCTCCCGCATCTTCTTAACCTATGGTTAGAAAATAGACAAGCTGATCATCTTATGTACTCAATATATTAAAAAAACTGACAGTGCACTTCAAAAGCTTACATGGTTCTTGAACCATTTCGCAAATCCTGCCATAACCAGTTTGTCAATGTTTCTTGGATTTTGCGGCAGTAACTCCTCTTTGTAGATGCTGCACAACATAGTGATCGCGTCAAACATCTAAATATATAAGAATGTGCTGCAAGTTTAGTAGATTAAGATGTATAAGCTGCAGTATTGCACTTACTTGATATAAGGTAGTATCCCAGGACAGTTATTCAACACATACCAAACCATTTTGTCCAAATCTTAAGGTTTGTCCTCTTGTTGACTCTTCCCTGTAACTCGAACAGAATAATCGAAAACATTGAGCCCGGGATTGTCTTCACCCACCTCTTTGCTAAGCTGATCAGCTGTTTCAATGTATTTTGAGAAGAATGTCAACGCTTCTATAGCAATGTAGGCCTCTGCAATGGAACCCTCGGGTCTAGCTCTGTTCCTAACATAGCCCTTGAAAGTGCCTAGCCGCCTTTCAATAGGGTACATCCAGCCATGCTGTACTGGACCTCTAAGTAGTGCCTCATCAGGTAGATGAACAGCCAAATGCACCATCACATCAAAGAAGGCTGGAGGATATATCTTCTCAAGGTCGCCTAGGATAGTTGGTATCTTGTCTCTAAGATGCTCCAAAGCATCTATCCTGATATTCCTACTGCAGAGTTCCCTGAAGAATTGTCCCAACTCTGCAACTGCTCTGTATAAGTCAGGGCGGCCCAATCCTCTAAGAATAACAGGTAAAACCCTTTGAAGTAGGACGTGGCAGTCATGAGTTTTCAACCCTTGTACCTTGTTTCCATCTGCACTGACTCTCCTTTCAGGGTTGGAAGCAAATCCATGTGGGAATCTCACACGTGACAGGACCTCGCAGAATTCTTTTCTTTTTACCTTGTCCAAGACGTACACAGCTGGTGTCATATCCCGTGGTTTACCTTCATCTTGCACCTGCAAATCCTTTTTGATACCCAGGTGTGTCAAATCAATCCTAGATTTTAAGGTATCTTTCGTCTTGCCTTCAATATTAAGAAGTGTGCCGATAATGCTGTCACATATATTTTTCTCGATGTGCATCACATCAAGATTATGCCGCAGATCCAAATCTTTCCAATACTCCAAGTCCCACAAAGTGGACCTGCGGGTAAACAATAATATCTCTTCTACCCTGCCACGCTTCCTTTTCCCGCTACCATTACCAGGATGGTTTCCTGGTGTAATATGCCTGACCTTCTCTAATTCCACTTGCAACTCATCGGCGGTGAGCCTCTTTGGCGCATCACGGTTTTCATGCTTTGTATTGAACACATGTCTTTGGTATTTTCTAGGATGCGGCTTGTCCTTGGCAAGGAAACGGCGGTGTCCAATGTAACAGATCTTGCTAAGTATTGCGTATGACAGCGGATTCCTGTCACAGCGAACACATGCATTGTAACCATGTGTCGTTCGCCCTGACATAGTGCCCAAAGCCGGATAATCATGGATGCACCAAATTATAACAGCACGCAGAAAGAAATCAGCTGGTGGGATGCTATATAGGTCTCGAGTGAGAACACCCTTCCATAGCTGTTGAAGTTCCTCCACAAGAGGCTCCATGAACAAATCAAAATCCTTTCCAGGACTTTTTGGACCTGGGATGAGCAAGGCCATCATGTAGTTTGATTCTTTGGTGCAGACATTTGGAGGCATGTTGTAAGGGATAACAAGCACTGGCCACATGCTATATGTGGCGCTCTGGTGGCCAAATGGGTTAAATCCATCTGAAGCTAAGCCAAGTCTAATGTTTCTCGGGTCAGCAGCAAACTCTTTGTGTTTATCATTGAAGATTTTCCACTCACTACCATGAGATGGATGGCTCATTACATTCTGATCTCTGTACTCCTGGTTCCTAGAATGCCACAGTACATCCTCTCTTGTTTCAGCATCATGAAACAACCTCTGCAGTCTTGGTGTAATTGGAAAATGTCTCAGAACATTATGAGGAATCCTCTTCACGGCATCGCCATCTTTCCGTCTTGATGATTTGCATTTCGGGCATTCACTTAAGTTAGCATAATCTTTCTGGAACAGAACACAATTATTCTTACAAACATGGATCCTATCATATCCAATTCCAACTACACGAAGGAAATTCTTCATTTTACTATAGGTGTGTGGCAGCTCAGACGCATCTGGGAAAGATTTGCAGAAAGCAGCCAACATCGCATCGAATGATTTGTTGGTCATCCGCTCAGATGTCTTCACCTGAAGAAAGGTGACCATAGCTGAGAATACTGACAGCTTATTTCCTGGGGTGACAGCAACGTTGCATTGTTCGAACATGCGGGCCCACCGTTTTTCTTCTGCAGGTGAAAGTTCACGGAATGCACGAGCATTTCGTAGTATGGTTTCAATGTTTGTCAAACTCACTGGCTCCGCCACCACCACCTCCTCTTCCACCTGAGCATCAGGCAGATCAAGATGGTGATCTGCTGCTTCCACGTAGTCAATAACATTGGCGTTCATAGCTTCACCATGATGAACCTACCTAGTATATGTGACCGACATCCCATACAAGTGTAGATGATTTTGCACAGTTGACTGGGGTCTTGTAACTGAATTCATACAACTGCTGCACGGGCAGAGCACATCTGATTTTGGACCACCGTACTCAGCTCTGATAAAGTTCATGAAGTTTTCAACCCCCTCGACATATGCAGCGGAGAATCTTCGAGCAGAAGTTATCCAAGTCATGTCCATCTGTTAGACATACAAATTAGTTCTTCTACTAGATATTACAGGAAAAACATATATGCTTTTTTATGAAGTCCAGAAAAAAAAACTACCTAGGTCGATGTCTAAAGCTATGGCAAGATATTTGGACGAGCAGATCTAAGTAACGAAATATATGTAAAGCTAATTCAGCAAACAGATTTGAGTGCCAAATTATGGCAGGCTATTTCAGCAGTCAATAAGGCCGAGCACACAGCCATCGAACTATCGAAGGCCATCGCAACAACAAAGATCGAGTATAAAACGGTGTGGAGCTATTTCACCTAACAGATTGGCTACTAGACCATGGCAATCTACGTCATAATAAATATATGGCAGGATATTTTAGCAACTAATCGGCCTTGGCATGCCATCTCAGCTAAGCAGATTGAGTGCAGAACAGGGCAAGGAAGCTTCTTAAGCAGAGCATATTGACAGTAAACTACTTTGGCAAACAGTGAGATTAACAGTGTCTATCAGCTAACATTCAGCGCTACACCGACATGAACGGGGCCTCAGTCTAGAATGCGCGTACCGTGGGAGAAGCTGACCGCCGTGCGTCTCCACACGAATGTCGCCAGCGATGGCGGCGCTGACCGCCGTGCGCCTCCACAAGAACGTAGCCAGAGGTGGCGGCGCGGCTAGAGGACGGCAGTCTACGAGAGCGTATTGTGGGAGCGAGAGGATCGCCGAGCCGCGGCGCCGACGTATCGGTGCAGTAGGGAGGGCGGCTTTGGCGGAGCGAATGGAGTGGAGGGGGACAGGTGGGGAGGGGGGTTTGGGGAATATTATTGGCTAGTTGGCCGAAGGGCGGTTGAATCGGATTTGGGGGGAATTTTTGGGTGTGGGGGGGGGAGGATTTTCGTGCGGTGGGCGGGGGGAGTTTGGCGCATGGTCGGTTTCTCCAAGTGCAGTCCCACGTGTCAGTGAAGAGGCAAGCCAAAGCGCGTTCCGTTTGCGTGAGCCGTGTGCAGGACCGAACGTGTGTGGGGTGCAATGCGACCGCAACAGGAGTGATGTGAGTGTACTGCCTTTTTTCCTTTTAAACTAGGTGCTTCGCCCCCTCAAAAAAAATTGTTGCTTCGCGCGATCCATCGATACTACTACTAGTAATCCGGTAATCCCGACTAAAACACCTACGTAATCCCAGTTACGTAATTAACGTAATGTGAAACGTGTGAGCTGTTGATTGTAGATTGGGGGAGGGAGGGGCCCAGCACCATGAAAATCAGGGGAGGAGAGAGAGAGGCAATTTATGTTAACCCTTTCGTAGGTTCCCGTAGATGTAGAAAGATGTGAAATGCGTGAATGTGTAGTGGACGTACTATTGGAGTTCCTAAGATAATTTGTGTATGTATAGACCCTATGTGTTTATTTTACTTCGCATGTTAGATTTGTCTCGGTTCAATAAAAAGCAGAGCTGGTGATGATGGTGTGCCTGTCATCCTGCAATATAGGTCGTCTGATCTATATCTAACGGATAGGAAGGAAACTATGACAATTTACCCGCAGTCCTCTCCACATTTGCAGATAAGGCTTTCCCTCGTTCATCCTTTTCTCCCACAAGATCTTGATCTTCCGTGCAACGCACGGGCATCTTGTTAGTACTCCTACAATATGTATATTATTGTGAAAGTTCATATACACCGGCCGAGATTAATGCAAACACGGCAGATTTTCATTACATTTCGAACTTTTATAGGACAGAAAAATAAAAGAAACCCGACCCTAAACCTATTCTATGGCGGCGACCGACGTCCTCCATCTGCGATCTCTATGTATGGGGCGGGGTTCAAGACCCGTGAAGTGAAGGTGCGGTCTCCAGCGAGGAAGAGTAGAACACGGGATACGGACCGGCCAGTTGGCACACCATGCCCTGCCGCCTCCCATGCCCTTCTCATCCTTGGAGGAGTCCCCGACCTCGGCGGTGCCGGACGTTGGACGGCGGCAAGTAGGACGCGTGGCTGACGGTGCTCCCGTCGTCGGCCGCCAGCGTGGCCACCGCTTGTGCGGTCGCGTCCGCGTCCGGCTACGCCGCTATTGCGTCGCGAGAAGCGACTTGAGCGAGGGCGGTGACCTCGAGCTTCATCCCCGAAGACAAGCTCTCCCACAGAGCGTTTGCACTTGCGGTCATGGCGGATGTGGTGCCAGGTAGGAGGATGATGCGTTATGGTGTGGAGGTTAGCTGCGCGTTGCCGCTTTAAGTAGCGCATTCCGGTGAGGCCAAGCGTCCGGTGCGTCATTAAGTCGCCGGAGTTGGTTCCTCGGGCACCGAGCCTCTTAACGACGACATACGAACGGACGACATGAATGCGGGCAGCTAGCGCCGGTTGGGAACGCACCGCGCGACGGCGCGAGGGACGAGGGTTTTGGTGTGCCAGGGTAGTCAGCTGCGGTCGTGGCAACGTTGGAGATGCCCTTTGCTCACATGCGATCCCCGCTGGTCATTGAAAAAGCAAGACGACCCCGCATGGTCTCAGGTCCAGAGGATGCAGTTGGCCGCGCTACACCACTCCGCGGACGCGTCGCGGCGCCCCGTGCATCCTCGACGAGCCGGGTGTTGGGGTGTGTTTGGATTGTGGCCAAAGTGCACCTTCCCAAAATTTTGGTCATGACCCAAAGATTGGTCTTTGTTTGGATGGTTGCCATTTTTTGGCATGCCAATGAACTCTAGCCAACTCTAGTTCATTTTTCTTGCCAATGTCGGCCAAATCATGGGCAACCAATACCCCAACCAAAATTTTGGTCATGACCCAAAGATTGGTCTTTGTTTGGATGGTTGCCATTTCTTTGGCATGCCAATGAACTCTAGCCAACGCTAGTTCATTTTTCTTGCCAATGTCGGCCAAATCATGGGCAACCAATACCTCAACCAAAATTTTGGGTACCCAATGCTTTGATGGGGCAACCTTGGGCACAAACCAAACATACCGTTGGTCGTGCCACAGCACTAACGCCACCCTCGGCACACTGAAACCGACCATGTCTAGCGACGATATGAGCGTGTCGCTCACCGCGGTCACCGTGTCCAGAGGCGGTGCTGGAGCTGCGCTCCGTTGTTGGCCCCAATGACCCACATGAACGGTTGTCGGTGGCGAGGAGGTCGTGGGCCAGCTCCTCCATTGGACTAGTCTGCGCTACGTCGTCCCGACGGGTGTGCCCCACATGTCGGTTTCCCTGTTTTCCCGGCCATATTCGAGCGTCAGTGCTCCGCGTAATGCATTAGGCCTTTCACTATGTAGGCCAAGCGAGACAACTTATTGTTTATTTGAGCCGTTCAAGTATAATCATGTGGCGTTTGCTTCTTTTTCATTCCTCTCCAACCCTCTTTTCCATCGATCATGTGTCGCCCTCTAGTCGAGTCCATCCTCCCGCATGCCTCATTTGAACATTCCGCCGAGTATCATTCGCATGTACCCCACCCTAGTCCTCTTTCAATAGATCTCCGGACCCCGAGATGAAATCGAGAGGGAACGAGTGGGGGCACGTGATACCTAAGGCGGATTCAAAATTTTGAACCGATGATCGTAGCATCCGCAAATCATATATAAAGGGTATTCAATGTTCGTTTCGTTTTTGAACGTACAATATACTCCCCCTATCCTTTCTAGTTTACATATAAGTTTTATGTGTAGTCAAAGTATCTCTACTTTGATCAAAAAGGTATCAACATTCAACAACGCCCAATCAATATTGTTAGATTCGTACGTACTCCTAGATTTGTACTCGAGATGGTTTCCAGTTTGACTATTGACAAGATTAATAGTACATGAGATGTATAATGTGAAAATTATATCATTGGAAACTCCTTTCACATACGAATTTGACCGTATGCTTTGTGTAAGTTGCATGTCATATATTATTATTCTAACATTTGGTCAAAGTTAGCCTCGAAAAACGCATTAGACCATGTATGCTTTGTGTAAGTTGCATGTCATATATTATTACTCTAACATTTGTGTAAGTTGCATGTCATATATTATTACTCTAACATTTGGTCAAAGTAGTATAGTGGAACTGGATCCTCTGACGTAGGTATCCCTGCCTTACCCTCCCTTTCGGTCACTTACTGGCGGACCACATGCTTGCTAGGCCCCGCATGTCAGTTACTCAATGGGTTCGGCCACGTCAGGGGATCCTCATCCATAGTATACTCCCTCTGTTTTTATTTACTCCGCATAAAATGGAGGGAGTGGTGGTATAATAAATGATGCGGGCGGGGGAGGGGGAGGGACGTCGGTTTGCTCTCAACTGCGGTCCCACAAGCGAGCGAAAACGCAAGACGAAGCGCGTTCCATTCGGTGAGCGACGTGGAGGGTCCAGCGTGCCGGGCTGCAACGCGAACGCGACAAGAGCGATGTACAGTCAAAACCGATTGACCGGTCGTCACTGGAACCACTATTCACACCAGAACCTTCGCTGCTCGGCCTACGCCAGCCACTGCCCTAAAACCACACCAAATCTCCAGCCCATTCCCCCACCTTTCGATCCCCTAGCCTGCATCAAGCGTCCCCTAGTTTGCCGGAAAGCCATGGTGCACCGCAAAATCACTTACTACAAGATGCTAACGCCGGAGCGCCGCGCAGAAATCGCGGCGGCGGTCGGCGCCACAGACCTCCGTTCCCAAGCTCGCTTTGCGGCGGGCCAATCCCTGAGTTCTCTGGAGCCAAGCTACGAGGAGGAGGAAGCCGGTCCAATGTTCATGGCGGAGGTCGCGGCGCAGAAGGCCCCCGATGGGTATGAGACGATGGACGTCGACTTCGTGCCGGCGTCCGAGTCCCCCATGGTGCAGGAGGACTAGCGGTTCAACATGGCGATACTAAAGGAGGACCGGGAGGCAGAGGCTCAACTCGACGCGGAGCGCGCGCATGCCGCTGCAATCGAGGCTCTCCTGCAGGCGGAACCGGATGTCGTGGATGTGAACCGGGCGGCGGAGGCTCAACTTGAGGCGGAGCGCGCGGATGCCGCTGCCATCGAGGCCCTCCTGCAGGCGGAACCGGACGTCTTGGACTTGAACCGGGCGGCAGAGGCTCGACTCGACGCAGAGCGCGCGGATGCCGCTCTCATCGACGCCCTCCTGCAGGCGGAACCGGATGTCCTGGACTCGAACCGGGTGGCGGAGGCTCGACTCGACGCGGAGCGCACGGATGCCGCTACCATCGAGGCCCTCCTGCAGGCGGAACCGGACGTCCTCGACTTGAACCGGGTTGTGCTCTCGTCTGTGCAGAGCGCCCGCACGCTCCGCTTGAACGAGACACACGTCGGCAGCGACGGCTGGTTCGCGCCGGCAGCCAAAGACGACGAGGCCGTCTCTTTCCGCGAGCAGTGATAGTTTTTCTTTATGTTGTTGTTTTTATGGATCTTTTGCTGTGTAAAAACATATATTTGTTATGCAAGTCGCCTGACTTGGGTCAGTCTACCATTTCAGGCGGTTGGATGAATATCCTACGTCTCCTAACCCTTCTTTCCTTCTTCTCACCTCTTCTTCTTCCCCAACAGACCACCGCACGGGCCGTACGGATACTCCCCAACATGCGGTTGGATAAACATACTCTATGGACGAAAATTATGTGTCAGCGATAGGATGGCTGAGTTTGGTTTGTTCACATGCGACAGCACGTGTCAGTGAGGGTGCGTTCCCTTGGTTGGGTTTGCGGCGTGCAGGAGCGACTGTATGAGGGTGCGGCGTGCAGGAGCGACTGTGTGAGGGCGCGGTGCGACCGCGACAGCCGTGCGCAAGTGTACCTCCATCTCATTTTGAAAACTTTAGGCAAGCTTGGCAAAAATGTGTGGCGAAGTTTGGCAATGCAAGGCCTAGACCAAACAGGATAAGTACGTACGTACTAGGAGTACTAGTGTTAAAAAAGAAAGGTGGGGTTTTCCTTCACGGGATTTAATCGATACAAATCCTCGTTTCACGTGTCAATTAATGCGTATTTTTTTCTCCAAATACCAAAGAGCTAACCATCTCACTCCTCATCGCTTGATTAATGCAGCGCCATGCAAACCAACCTTCTCACTTCCGCATGCATGCAGGGGATATTAATGTCCTTGATTGCTAACCCCATCAATTTTGCCTCAATTAGTGTTAGTGGCCCTTTGCAAATTGTAATTTTGATATACTGGCCTTGTGTGCAAAAAAATGGAGGTAGTAACTATATTTGACTTCCTTCCCCATTGCGGTGACGTCGACGATATCTTTTTTTTGGTGGTTTGGCGAAGTGCGTTCGACGGAGAACACCATTGAGGGAGACCACGGTAAGTCGTTCGCAAGTGCCGCCTGCAAGCCGAGTCAACCGCCTTATTTGCATCCAGGAAGTCCTTTACTAGTACTACTAGGAGTACTAGTGCGGTGAGATGGTTTCTCGAAGAAGACGATGGAGAAGCGGAGTCAGCGAAGAGTGAAATGATGGTTGATTCGTCCGTGCTTTTGTGATTTGACGCCTCACTGCTTTGTGATTTGTGATAGAAGGGACAGGGGAGTAGACTCTGTGCTCTATACTGTACTACATGCGTCCAAGCATGGGAGAAAGAGGAGAGACGTTGCATTTTTCTATTCCTTCAATCAATCAATCAGGGAGCTTCGGTTCCATCTTTTTGGCTTTGGCAACACCGTCCACAATGGTTCCCACAATGCCAAAAGCTATTTTCAAATTTGGCTACACATTGTGGATGCCCTTAACCGTACCACTTGGTTTTGCTCCTGTGTGCTATCTATACAAATCTCAATTATATTGATCTAAAAAATTATAGAATCAAGATTAGTAAAAAGGAGGTGATTTTGTCGCGCGGATGGTGGGGGAGGTTTCTTATTTGAGCAATGCTACATCCACGTAATGGTTTACGTAAAGTTATGAACTGATGTGATGTGGGACTATTTGATTGGATTAAAGGAGAGGATTAGGCCCGCCCCACCTGAAAATCAGGGGGGGCATATATAGATTAGATGGAAAGTATACGTAGCAGCTACGTAGCCCTTTGTAAGTCTAGGATTAGGCTTCTTATTTTCGGAGGACGTTGTCCTGGCGGTTTGCTAACATGCGGTCCCACGTGTCAGTGCTTTACCAAGCCGATCCGCGTCCCACATGAGGCAGAACAACGGCAGAAGCAACACGTGGTTAAGTTGAAGAAGATAAGGGAGAAGCGGATTCAGCAACGAGTGAAATGATGTGATGGTTGCTTCATCCCTCCAACTTAACTGCGGGAAAGGTGCAGCTTTGTGATTTGACGCCTCATTGCTCATTACTACGCCGGCGCCATGACTGGGGTGCTTCACCCCGGCTGCTCTGCATTGTATTCCGGTATGGCACGTGGACCCGGTAGCTTGATGTCCCACATGTCGGCGAAAGGGACTAGAAGATTTATGAAAGCGAGCGCTCCACTCTTACGAGGGAGGAGTAGACGACACGACGGCCCAGTGAACTGTCACTTGTAGTACTGTATAGTACTATAGTTTCGCTGTTTCGCACGATCCATCGATACAAACCCGATTAAACAGTAAAGGGCGGGATTTTTCCCGCGCGGTAGATGATACTGGCCATACATTTCAAAGGAAATTTTAATGTATGCAAACTGAATAATTATAAGTAACAATATGATATCTAGTAAAACTAAAAACACATATGATTTATTATGTTAGAGTGTAGTAGTAGTGCTGTATTGCATAGTTGTTAGATGTAACATGCGAGAATGTGTAGAGATGTAGTTTTGGAGGGCCTACAGAGAGAAAAGCGTAATACGGTCACCGAACTTCAGAATAAGCTGATTACGGTCACTATATATGTTTTGCGGTGATTATACGGTCACTTGCTCACAGTTCAGCATCGGATTGCACTCTGTTGACCGGCCAAATAGTCTGCGTGGCGCCATGTTGACTAGTTAAATTGACCACGTTCCTTGTGGGTCCCACCTGTCAGTTCGCGTAGGCAAAAGGTCAGATAAACACAAATTTACACAGGCGCGACAAAGCTCCAACCCGTGCCCGGGAATCACCTGGTTGTGTATGTGTTTGTCAGGGCCTGATGTGTGCGCATGCACGTGTAGGTTGAGCACTTGAGCGTGAGAGTGTGTGTTGGTCGTGTGGTGTACTGGTGTGTGCATGCATGCGTGCGTGTGTGCGTGTGAGTGTTGCGTGCGTGCGTGTGAGTGTTGCGTGCGTATGTGGCTGCGTGTGTACGTGTGAGTGTTGTGTGCGTGCGTGGGTGCATGTGTTTGTGTGAGTGTTGCGTGGATGCAGTTCGTGTGCATGCGTGCGTGTGTGTATAATCACCACACCAGCTCCTGTGTGTTAAAACAGACGGCTCAGCATACCAATACAAGGCCACCTTGTCCGCTGTGCCCGCGGTCATGACTTCGAACCACCGTCCAAATATTTTTTTGTCATTTGTTTTCATTCTTGCTAGCAAGATGCCCGTGCGTTGCACGTAACATCAAGATGGATTCGTATGACTTATTTATCTTGTGAAAGAAAAGGATGAACGAGGGAAGGCCTTATTTGCAAATGTGGAGAGGTGTGTGGGTACCTTTTTGCAAAATTGCCATAGTTTCTTTCCTATCCGTCCGATATAAATCGGACGGCCTATATTGCAGGATGGCAGGCACACCATCATCACCAACTCTGTTTTTTATAAGAGTGTATTTTATGTATTTTATAAGAGTGTAGATGTAGAGTAGATACAAGTCGACAGGTGGGCACGATGGTAGTGAGATAATGTGATGCAACACTAGAGGTGCCACGTGGAGCGTTTAACTGGTCAACTAGTCATGTCATGAGCAAATACAGAGTTGTACGGTGAGCCCGTGACTGTATAATAACCACTAAACGTAAATGGTGACCGTAATGAGTGGATTCTGAAGTCCAATGTACGTATCGTGCTTTCGCTTCAAATACAATGATCGTCATTGCATATATCGCGAGAGAAAGATGAAACATGCGTGAATTTTCTGGGGGCTTACTTTTAGAGGACCTAGAGATAGTTTTGTGTGCATACGTGAAAGGGGCGTACAGGGGGGTATGCGATGGAGAGAGAGAGAGATGCTCTTCGTTTCTCTTTATTATGACTAACTTTGTATATAGTATAAAAATATACAAATTCATAGTGCGGAATAAATATCATTGTGGGCACCATGCAATGCAAATTAGCGTTCGTACTCCTCCATATAACTTTGTAATGTTGTATATATGTAGAAACTCTAAAATAATTTTTTGGCCACACTTTATTCAAAAGGAATGTTGTATGCGAAATAAACGTGAAGAGAGGGCTTTTTAGATCAATGGGGTACGTGATGTAACATGTGTGAATGTGTAGTTGATGCATTTGGCGGGGCCTAGAGAGGTATGTGTGTGTATTATGTATTCGAGAGAGGCATGGATAGAGGGGCCGACGGGGGG
>NC_057796.1:272625010-272641877 GCF_018294505.1 Triticum aestivum | reverse complement strand
AGAGATAGCACGAGAAATGAGAGTGGTCTAGAGAGAGAGAGATGAATATGACGTCACGACAAGAGACTCCATTCCCTTGAGTGTGTATATGCAAGGGGGGAGGGAATAGAGGCACCAGGAGAAATTTTCTGTGTGTGTGGTGTTTGTGTTAGTATGTGTGGGTGTGAGAAGATAATGAGATGTGGGGGCAGAGGGTGTGTCACCGCGTGAGGTCCAGTGGGTCGAGGTGAGGCCCTTCGTTCGGTTCCGACCTGCGCCACATTGGTCAGCCCGTGACGCATTTAGGAAGATCCATGGATGACTAGTCGTACAAGACAAAGATAGCAGAATTGTGAAGTACTCTATGTCCACTGACAAAGCCGGCTAGGATTTGTAACCCTAGGTTCTCGGACTAAGGTAACCCCTTTATCTCTGATATTACTATTCATCCAACCTAACTTTAAGGGGCATCCTACAGAATGCTCTGCTAGAATCATACTCGTCGATTAGGAACAGAGGTGTGAGACAATGCGTGAGAGACAGGCGTAAAGATAATGTGCGTACATGAGACACGTAGGCAGGTCCATGTATATAGAAAGGGTCGATGAGGATTGTGCGTGTGTATGTTTGCGTGAGGAAGAGTGCTTGTGATAAAGGTTAGTGAAAACAGTTGTAAATGGTTACGAGAGGGAGGGAGGGTTATATCTAGAGCATGTGTGCGACAAAGACACCTTGGGTGAGAGTGTGTGAGCATGTGTGAGAGACCACCGATGGAGAGTGAAACTACACGTAAAAGACTGCTCTACACATTGATTAAAGATATAAATTGTATCCAAATATTAGGATGGGATCATGATATTTGCAATTCGCGTAAGGAGCGGTCATTGATCCATCAGACATCTAGATTCTATCGAATTTGAGCATGTCTATGTTATTATTCGACAAAATTGATCCACATAGTTAGTATTTTGAACTCCAGACAATGCATCGCTTTAGCAATCGAATATAAACGTGAGTATAGTTCATGTTGTGTGTGTAAAGCACATTATACATACGAAAATTACACAATGGACATTATAAATAGCTACCTATGAACTAGCATACATTTGAATTCAACTTAAGGTGGTTTAAAAAAATCGAATTCAACATGAAGTCCATTCAATTATTTGAATTTGATATCATGGCATTTGTAAACCATACCTAAATTATGGGCGCACCAATCTTTGCTCTGATTTTGTACATAATAGCATATGTAGTCGTGTACAAAATAGATTCAAATTTAGCTCCTCCATTCCAAAATAATCGTAGTTATAGGATTTTCAAGTGTCAAAATTTCAAAAAGAAGCGGATAATTTAATGAGGTTTTCAAACATACAAGGTCAAATATAACGATGTCTATTTAGTTCAATCCTCATAGTTCAAGAGTACTCTAAACGTGAATGCTTGTGTTTCAAAATTTCGAACGAAGCGCCAAAAGAGCCTCTACTCGCCCGAAACCGCGTGAGACCAATGTTTGGTAGTACAAGGAAATTACTTTTCTAATAACTCCGACCTGTGAAACCTACCGGCCCGACGTCCAAAGGTCTAAACCGGGGTAGGTTTGTAGCTTCATATAGACGCCACGCAACCGCATCCGAAAAACATTCATACACAATGGCCGCCTAAGCACACATGCGCGCGGCCGAAATCGCTCCCGCCCACTATTTGGGACACCTGGGATTAGCATCCTACCCCGACCCGCAGTAGGTCCGAAATTTAAGATGGGGGCAAAGTTTGTACTTTCCCCAAATTTCAAACAAGCGCGTCCCATCTTCTGTTCAAAAAACCCAAAAACAAGCGCGTCCCAGACCGAAACATGGTTCCCCCCACCCGTCCGATTCCCCATTCGTACTCCGTTGGCGCCAAAACTACCTCTCCACCAGCCGCGAAACCCCGGCATCCTCCATCCGCCACCCCATCACACCCATCAACCACCGCCCTCCTCCATCACGCCGGAGCCGATACCCCGACGTCGTCATCCACCGCAACCTCAACCGCAACGCCCTCCATGGCTAGTAGTTGAAGTCGAGGCCGAGCCGTCCGTACCCGAGCCAGTTCAACCACGCCGTCCTGCGCCTCACCGCTGCCGCTCCAACTTCGCCACCCTCCACCGCACCGGAGTTGTTCCTGCTACGCCGTCCTTCGCCACCTCGGATCTGCTTCCCCTCCGCCGACATACGGCCACGGCAACACAGTCAACAATTTGGCCATGGGTTCGTCCAAGCCTGCACCCTCCAGAACATCGGTTTCCCCGGTAAAAAGAAGAAGATCAGCGCGACATGTGGAGGTGACCACACCGGCAACCGAAAAAGGTACTCCTCTTCCCTTATTCGTGCAAATCTTACGTCTCTCCTTGCACGGTATTCATCCACAGAAGACACTAGTTGACCACTTCTTCTTGATACTAGATGTTCCTAGTAACTCGCGATGCACAAGGTTTCTCCTCATATACTATTTCACCTTAGCTAGAGGTCCGTCGCCCCCCTAAATTTCAATTTCTGGCCAGTTGATTCCCAATTAACGGAATCATTCCCCGGCGTAACAGGCGCTAGTACGCCTATTACGCCGGGGAAGCAGCGCCTTGGTGTTTATCTTAGGGGCATGTGCGGCCTAGAGCTACTGGCGCCCGATTTGGAGGTCGGCCGGGATTAAAGGGATGGCCTGGCGGCGCTGCCAAGGACGGCGGTGGTGTGAGGTCGATGGGAGGGCGGGGCGGCGGAGGCAGGGGTCTGGGCCGGTGGTCGCTGGCGGTTCGAGAATGTAACATCCCAAATTTTCAATTTGGTATGTTATACATAGATCATCATTGCATATCATATTTTCTTGCATTTTGACAAATCCTCGATAAATCCTAAGCAACTCAAGGACCCTCGGAGAGAGTTGGGGATTTTCTCGAATTTTCATATTTGATTTTCATCATCAAATAATAAGACGAGGATTTTGGTTCTAATTATTTTCTCTCCGGAAAAATATTTCATTAAACAAAATAAACAAGAGGAGAAAATATGACTTCTCCAAAACCATTGAAATACTGGAGGAAATATGTTAAAATCTTTTATTGGATTTTATTTGCATTTTTATTGCATTAAAAATATTGCATGTTTTCAAACTATTTATTTTGTGTTAAAAAAATGTTCACCCTATTCTAGATTTTCTAACTAGACGGGGAAAATTTATTTTATATTTTTCTGATTTTTATTTATTTTTCTATGAATTATTTTCCGCGGAAGTTATTTAAAAAAGAACCCTAGATCGGTTTTTTTTCGGTTTTATTATTTTGCGAGCGTTCACCGAACCGTTCGTTTTAACGAACGCGTTCGTTGGTTTTCTCTGTTAACGAACGTCCGTTCTTTAACCGTTCGTCCGTTTTTCTTTTCGTCGGATTTTTCTGCGATTATCTCAGATTCGATTTCTGATCGAATCTTCGTTTCTGTTTAACTTCTCGCTCGTTTATCGGAATCAGGCGATTCAAGCGCCTAGAGTTTCGTCTCGAAATTATCTTTCCGTTTAACCTACTCAAACAAGTTTTTGCTACAGTAAAATTTGACCTAGATCCATATTAGTAAACGAAGCTATTTTCTTTCGCCGTTTGACTTTCGTTGGTTCTTTCGAGTTGATTCTTTTTGCAAACCGGAGTTCTTAAGTTGAACTTTCTGGTTGATCTTTCATTCGAGTTTTACCTGTGCATTTGATGAGTACTGATTGTATGCTTGTTTGTTTGCGATAGAGTATCCGGAGTGTGCCGCTTGTTACTTCGAATCGTTAGGTTTTGCGGATCATCAGCAAGGCAAGTAACACTTTGATCATACTTTTCATACCCAGTTTTATTGCATTAGATCTTATCCTCAAACACTTGCATGATTAGGATCTAATTAAATTGTGGGTATTGGGAAGTAGTTGAGGTAGAACCTATTACCTGTTTTACTTATCAAACCTTGGGAGTTACTTCTACGTTGCTATTATTATTGCCATGCTATGCTCGTAGACGTGGATTGGGTTTGAGTGAAATTCATGACATATGTGAGATTGTTATTAACGGTTTACTTAAGGTGGCAACTAAAACTCACATCTGGGTGGATTGAGGTACCTGGGTATTCCAGGATTGCCTGTTTTTCTTTTGGACCGCCACCCAGGTTCAAAGGGATCATAAGATTATTCATGCTAGAAACTTCCGTGTGCAGCCGCAAGCTATTATGGGCTCTAGCATAGTTGACTAAGTTGTGTGAACTCTTACAGTGGTAGACTAGCAGATGTAGGGGAAAGTAGGTGTAACTGTCTACCCATACGTAAGGTGCAAACACGTCTGAAAGACTGTATCTTGGTCATCCGTTACTCAAACACCATGTAGTGCGAGTAATCCAACGGAGGAGATCGAGTCTTGTGGGGAAAAGTGCACAAACCTCTGCAGAGTGTACAAACTAATCATGGTTAGCCGTGTCCCCGGTTATGGACAACTTGAGCATCTAGTACTTATCATGTGAATCTCATCACTATGTTACTTCTAATAAATTTTGTTGGGTTATTGATGACATTTGATTGGGATTGAGATGCTGTCAACCATCTCAATGTTTCACAACCACCATGATAGTTAAATAAAATTTATTCCTTTGGAGTAGGATAAAATTGGCTTTTCGCAAAACTGTAACCATAGAGCTTTCCACCAGCCATATATGCATGTAGTATAGTTTTATTTTTGTTCATTACTCTCTATGTGTTACATTGCCAGCATATCCTATGTGCTGACCCGTTTTCGGGCTGCAACGTTTCATGTTGCAGACTTTTCAGACGACGAGTAAGGTGCCTTAGGTCGTGGTCTTATACTCAGTGATGCCGCTGGAGTTGATGGACTCACTTATCTTCCAAGTCTTCCGCTGTTATCGTTATTAGATGGCCTTAAGCCATGTTTATCATACTTATTCTCTTTGGAGATATTCGATGTAATAAGTGTGTGATTGCTACTCTGTTATAAATCCTCCATTTGTACTGTGCGTGTCAGCATTACTGATCCAGGGATGACACTGGTGCACAGCAGCACAGACCATTTGAGGTCTGGTCGCTACAAAGTTGGTATCAGAGCACACGCTGACTGTAGGACACGACCACTAAGCTTAGGCCCTAGAAAGCTTCTCTCTTCTCATTTCTGACCCCTCTCCACTTTCTACTCTTTTAGGAATGGCGAATGCAAGGAGCAAGTTCATGCAACCAGATGAAGACACGCCGTTTGGTCGACACTTGAAGGAAGTCACCAAGTACCTGAACATAGGAATACCAAGCATCACCGGAACCTACAACACCACATTACCCGAAGAGGAGAGCTGGAAGATTCAAGTTATCATTCCAGGAAGGATGTTTAGTGCCATAAGATTGGTTTTCGAAGCACCAACTTGAAGTTTAAGGAAGAGCATGGCCGCACACATCGCCATGGGACGCATTGGAGAAGTCTACCACCAGGAGCTTAAGGATACAATTTACCAAATATGTGGACGCCGAGACGCGCAATGGGAGATGATTAGAACCAAGAAGGATGGATCAATTGCAGCTTTCATCCAGGAGCAGAACCAACATATTTGTCGCCAGGAGAACCAGATGTGCACGGACAAGGAAGAACTGAAGAAGGCATTGACGAAGATCAAGGAGCTGGAGGAAGAACTCACGGCTACACGCGAAGATTATTTGGAGGAAATCAACGCACTAGTAGGGAAGAATGACGACCTGGAGAAGAAGATTGGAGTATTCATGGGAAATCCAGTACCAAAAGCAGAAGTCGACGAATGCACTTGTCCGGATAACTACATCATCATCGACGACACCGACTCAGAACCAAGTGAAGACGACTGGGTTGATGAAGCCGGAGCAGACATCATGGAGTCTTCAACGGATCAGAATTTCTAGTAGACCACCATATCAGTAGTAGTTTTCCCCCATTTAATAGTATAGTTCAAGCACTTTGTAACGCTAGTTAGATCGATTGTTTTGCCTTGTTTGAATTGATTGAGTGATATTGATTGTATTTGTCTCATGAGCATATGGGTAGTGTTTTCCCTCTAGACCTCATTCTATTCTTAACTCTCATCTTTTCTAAACCTATCAGATGCCTCCGAGACGCGACACCGGATTTGTTTTCCCGCCAGAGATCACCCAGTTGATTCAGCAACAGAATGCCCTGATGCAAGTGTTAGTGCAGAACCAAGGCAACAACAACAACAACAACAACCCACCGCCACCACCACCTGTTGATCACTTAGCCCGTTTCTTAAGGCTAAACCCGCCGGTGTTTTCCAGTAGCACCGAGCCGATTGTTGCAGATGATTGGCTCCGCAAAGTTGGAAGGGAGTTGACCACTGCAGGATGCACTGATGCGGAAAGAGTGTGTTTTGCCGCACATCAGCTAGATGGACCCGCAGCATCATGGTGGGAGAATTATACAGCCACACACCCTATTGACACTGTCACATGGGACCAGTTTCAGCAAGCTTTCCGTACAGCACATGTTTCAGCAGGAGCTATGGCTATGAAGAAGCGTGAGTTTCGCAACCTACGCCAAGGAGGACGCACCGTAGGCCAATATGTGGAGGAATTTAGTAAGTTAGCACGTTATGCACCAGATGACGTTGCTACAGATGCAGCCAAGCAGGAGAAGTTTTTGGAAGGACTGAATGATGAGCTAAGTATGCAGTTGATGGTAGCAACCTTCAACAACTACCAGGAGTTGGTAGATAGAGCTCTCATGATTGAAGGGAAGCAACAGCGGATTGAAAACCGTAAGAGGAAGTTTGGACAAGGGAAGTATAACTCAGGAGCTCAGCAGAAGCCCCGATTTACCCCGAGGCCGGGAGGACAGTTTCAGCATACCCATGGAGGAGGTAGTTCGCACAACCATAATGGCTCTAAAAATGGTAATGGGAATGGAGTAAGCAACGGACAGAACCGCACCAACCCATCTACCCCAGCCAAGAGGGACCTGAGCCAAGTCACTTGTTTTAAGTGTCAGAAGAATGGACATTATGCCAATGAATGTCCTGAAGCCCAAAATGGAAATGGCAATGGAAGCTCTGGGAAGAAGCCGAACCCGTTCAACAAAGGACACGTGAACCACGTGAGCGTGGAGGAGGTTGAAGCTCAGCCTGATGCAGTAATAGGTAAGTTTTTGGTTAAGTCATTTACCGCAACCGTTCTTTTCGATACTGGTGCATCGCATTCATACATATCAAGGGGATTCGTGAATAAGTTTAAGATGTCCACCAAAGTTCTCAGAACCCCTATGTTAGTAACCTCGCCAAGAGCAGAGTATATGGCCACCCAAGGATGTTTTCAGATACCATTGGCCATTGGTAGGCATGTTTTCCCCTCAGACCTCATAGTTTTGGAGTCGCAAGGTTTGGATGTGATTTTGGGAATGGATTGGCTATCGTTGTATGGAGGAAACATCGATTGTGCCAGCAAGACAATTTTGCTTACCACCCCGGAGGGGAAAAGGATCAAGTATGTATCCCGGCATATGCCGAAGAGGACTCAAGTGAATTCCTTATCAGGAGTTGTACAGCAGGAAGTACCAGTGGTGAAGGATTATCCGGATGTATTTCCAGAAGAGTTGCCAGGCATGCCACCAGATAGAGACATTGAGTTCTTGATTGAACTTTTGCCAGGCACAGGGCCAATATCTAAGAGACCGTACAGGATGCCCGCAAAGGATTTGGAGGAAATTAAGAAGCAGATCAAGGAGTTACTGGATAAAGGCTATATTCGCCCAAGTTCGTCACCTTGGGGATCACCAGTACTTCTAGTGGAGAATAAAGATGGATCGCTGAGGATGGTTGTTGATTACCGAGGATTGAATGAAGTGACCATCAAAAACAAGTACCCACTGCCGATGATCAATGATTTGTTTGACCGTTTACAAGGAGCTAAAGTATTTTCCAAGATCGATCTACGATCAGGATACCATCAGTTAAAGATTCGAGAGCAGGATATACCCAAGACGGCATTTACCACCAGATATGGATTGTATGAGTATACCGTTATGTCATTTGGTCTGACTAACGCACCTGCCTATTTCATGAACCTGATGAACAAAGTGTTTATGGAGTTTTTGGATAAGTTCGTCATGGTATTCGTTGATGATATTTTAATCTTTTCCAAGGATGAGGAAGAGCATGAGGAGCATTTACGATTGGTACTTGAGAAGCTCAGAGAACATCAATTATACGCCAAGTTCAGCAAATGTGAGTTTTGGCTGAAGGAAGTTGGATTCCTTGGACATGTTATTTCTGGAGAAGGAATAGCAGTAGACCCTGCCAAGGTTGACACAGTGACAAGTTGGGAATCACCCACGACAGTTGGAGAAATCCGGAGTTTTCTTGGACTTGCAGGATACTACCGGAGATTCATCGAGAATTTCTCGAGGATTGCTAAGCCCATGACGGAGCTATTAAAGAAGGACACCAAATTCAATTGGACTGAGGAATGTGAAGCTAGTTTCCAGGAGTTGAAGAAACGATTGGTTACCTCACCAGTGTTGATTCTGCCAGATCAACGCAAGGATTATGAAGTTTATTGCGACGCTTCTCGTCGAGGACTTGGAGCAGTGCTTATGCAGGAAGGAAGAGTTGTGTCATATGCTTCACGACAACTTAAACCCCATGAGAAGAATTATGCTACGCACGATTTGGAATTAGCAGCCGTGGTGCATGCTTTGAAGACATGGAGACATTTTCTCATCGGAAACCATTGTGAGGTGTATACGGATCACAAGAGTTTGAAGTATATCTTCACGCAGAAGGAGTTAAATCTCAGACAACGGAGATGGTTGGAGCTCATTAAGGATTATGATATGAGATTGCATTATCACCCTGGAAAGGCTAACGTAGTAGCAGACGCGTTGAGCCGTAAGAGTCATGTCAACACCCTCATGACAGGAGTTACCTCAGGAATTAGCCGAGGACCTTCGCGAGTTATGTTTGGAGATAGTCCCAAGAGGCTATTTAGCGACATTGGAGATTCAATCTACCTTGATGGAAAGGATCGGAGAAGCTCAGAAGACAGACAAGGAGATTGAAGAGATAAAGGAGAAGATGAGCAAAGGAAAAGCCAAGGGATTTCGTGAGGATGAGCACGATACCTTATGGTTTGAGGACCGCGTTTATGTGCCAAATGATCCGGAGATCAGGAAGTTGATTTTGCAAGAAGCCCATGATTCACCGTACTCGATTCACCCAGGGAATACGAAGATGTATTTGGATTTGAATAATACTTTCTGGTGGACCGGAATGAAGAAGGATATTGCGGAGTATGTAGCAGTTTGTGATGTATGTCAGAGAGTGAAGGCAGAGCATCAGAAGCCAGCAGGATTGCTACAACCATTGCCGATACCCGAATGGAAGTGGGATAAAATAGGCATGGATTTTATCACAGGATTACCCAGGACTCGTTCAGGCTATGACTCAATATGGGTTGTAGTTGACCGATTGACGAAAGTGGCTCATTTCGTTCCAGTGAAGACCACTTACACCAGTGCTAAGTTGGCAAAGATATACATGACCAGGATCGTATGTTTGCATGGAGTTCCGAGGACCATTGTATCAGACAGAGGAACCCAATTTACCTCGAAGTTTTGGAAGCAGTTACATGAAACATTGGGAACCAGGCTGGAATTCAGTACAGCTTTTCACCCACAGACAGATGGACAGAGCGAGAGAGTCAACCAGATTTTGGAGGACATGTTGAGAGCATGTGCACTAGATTATGGATCTAGTTGGGACGACAATTTGCCATATGCGGAGTTTTCTTATAACAACAGTTATCAAACCAGTTTGAAGATGGCCCCTTTCGAAGCTTTGTACGGAAGGAGGTGTAGAACGCCGTTGTTATGGGACGAAGTTGGAGACTGTCAGCTGTTTGGACCAGATTTGATTAAGGAGTCTGAACAGAAAGTGAGGTTGATTCGCGATAGGCTCAAGGTAGCCCAGTCCAGGCAAAAGAGTTATGCTGATTCTAAACGAAAGGAGACAGTTCACGAAGTCGGAGACCGAGTATATCTTCGAGTATCACCCCTTCGAGGAGTGAAGCGCTTTGGAGTTAAGGGAAAGTTAGCACCCCGTTTTATCGGACCATACAGAGTTTTGGAACGTATGGGAGAGGTTGCTTACAAGCTGGAATTGCCCGAAGGATTGTCTGGAGTACATGATGTATTTCATGTTTCTCAGTTGAAGAAGTGCCACGCAGAAATGGCTGAGATACCGCTGAGAGATACTGTGCCACTGGAAGCGATTCAGCTGGAAAGTGATTTGACTTATGAGGAGAAGCCAGTTAAGATTCTCGAGTATGCCAGCCGAGTTACCCGCAGCAAGGTTATCAAGTTTTGCAAAGTTCAGTGGAGTCACCACACGAAGGATGAGGCCACCTGGGAGCGAGAGGAAGATCTACGGAAAGACCACTCCCACCTGTTTTCTAGCCAACCCGAATCTCGAGGGCGAGATTCATCTTAAGGGGGGTAGGTTTGTAACATCCCAAATTTTCAATTTGGTATGTTATACATAGATCATCATTGCATATCATATTTTCTTGCATTTTGACAAATCCTCGATAAATCCTAAGCAACTCAAGGACCCTCGGAGAGAGTTGGGGATTTTCTCGAATTTTCATATTTGATTTTCATCAAATAATAAGACGAGGATTTTGGTTCTAATTATTTTCTCTCCGGAAAAATATTTCATTAAACAAAATAAACAAGAGGAGAAAATATGACTTCTCCAAAACCATTGAAATACTGGAGGAAATATGTTAAAATCTTTTATTGGAATTTATTTGGATTTTATTTGCAATTTTTATTGCATTAAAAACATTGCATGTTTTCAAAATATTTATTTTGTTTTAAAAAAATGTTCACCCTATTCTAGATTTTCTAACTAGACGGGGAAAATTTATTATATATTTTTCTGATTTTTATTTATTTTTCTACGAATTATTTTCCGTGGAACTTATTTAAAAAAAACCCTAGATCGGTTTTTTCGGTTTTATTATTTTGCGAGCGTTCACCGAACAGTTCGTTTTAACGAACGCGTTCGTCGGTTTTTCTCTGTTAACGAACGTCCGTTCTTTAACCGTTTGTCCGTTTTTCTTTTTCGTCGGATTTTTCTGCGATTATCTCAGATTCGATTTCTGATCGAATCTTCGTTTCTGTTTAACTTCTCGCTCATTTATCGGAATCAGGCGATTCAAGCGCCTAGAGTTTCATCTCGAAATTCTCTTTCTGTTTAACCTACTCAAACAAGTTTTGCTACAGTAAAATTTGACCTAGATCCAGATTAGTAAACGAAGCTATTTTCTTTCGCCGTTTGACTTTCGTTGCTTCTTTCGAGTTGATTCTTTTTGCAAACCGGAGTTCTTAAGTTGAACTTTCTGGTTGATCTTTCATTCGAGTTTTACCTGTGCATTAGATGAGTACTGATTGTATGCTTGTTTGTTTGCGATAGAGTACCCGGAGTGTGCCGCTTGTTACTTCGAATCGCTAGGTTTTGCGCATCATCAGCAAGGCAAGTAACACTTTGATCATACTTTTCATACCCAGTTTTATTGCATTAGATCTTATCCTCAAACACTTGCATGATTAGGATCTAATTAAATTGTGGGTATTGGGAAGTAGTTGAGGTAGAACCTATTACCTGTTTTACTTATCAAACCTTGGGAGTTACTTCTACGTTGTTATTATTATTGCCATGCTATGCTCGTAGACGTGGATTGGGTTTGAGTGAAATTCATGACAGATGTGAGATTGTTATTAACGGTTTACTTAAGGTGGCAACTAAAACTCACATCTGGGTGGATTGAGGTACCTGGGTATTCCAGGATTGCCTGTTTTTCTTTTGGACGGCCACCCAGGTTCAAAGGGATCATAAGATTATTCATGCTAGAAACTTCCGTGTGCAGCCGCAAGCTATTATGGGCTCTAGCATAGTTGACTAAGTTGTGTGAACTCTTACAGTGGTAGACTAGCAGATGTAGGGGAAAGTAGGTGTAACTGTCTACCCATACGTAAGGTGCAAACACGTCTGAAAGACTGTGTCTTGGTCATCCGTTACTCAAATACCATGTAGTGCGAATAATCCAACGGAGGAGATCGAGTCTTGTGGGGAAAAGTGCACAAACCTCTGCAGAGTGTACAAACTAATCATGGTTAGCCGTGTCCCCGGTTATGGACAACTTGAGCATCTAGTACTTGGATTATCATGTGAATATCATCACTATGTTACTTCTAATAAATTTTGTTGGGTTATTGATGACATTTAATTGGGATTGAGATGCTGTCAACCATCTCAATGTTTCACAACCACCATGATATTTAAATAAAATTTATTCGTTTGGAGTAGGATAAAATTGGCTTTTCGCAAAACTGTAACCATAGAGCTTTCCACCAGCCATATATGCATGTGGTATAGTTTTATTTTTGTTCATTACTCTCTATGTGTTACATTGCCAGCATATCCTATGTGCTGACCCGTTTTCGGCTGCAACGTTTCATGTTGCAGACTTTTCAGACGACGAGTAAGGTGCCTTAGGTCGTGGTCTTATACTCAGTGATGCCGCTGGAGTTGATGGACTCACTTATCTTCCAAGTCTTCCGCTGTTATCGTTATTAGATGGCCTTAAGCCATGTTTATCATACTTATTCTCTTTGGAGATATTCGATGTAATAAGTGTGTGATTGCTACTCTGTTACAAATCGTCCATTTGTACTGTGCGTGTCAGCATTACTGATCCAGGGATGACACTGGTGCACAGCAGCACAGACCATTGAGGTCTGGTCGCTACAGAGAAAGATCGTCAACAGTGACTGGCGGGAGGTAGGCGAAGGCCATTTGCCTGTTCCTTATAGATCGGACGGTTCATTAAAAAAATCGACTGACCTATTTATTTTCAGTCAACTGTTATCTTAGATATGACCACATGTGGTGGTGTGCTGGAGGAGTACCTGCATTTCCTGTGCTCATATATTACAAAATCATACGGAGTAGAATCTAATTTTGTTTGCCATGCAATGTTGTAGAGCTATCATATGTCTCCTGTCATTTATTTTTCAGCCACCTGCTATCTGCTACTTTTACAGTGCACTAGTTCTGCACACACTTCACCCTTACTCTCACTATTGTGTTTTTATGCAAGGGTATTTCAGACTCTGCTGCCATGAGAGAAGCCAAAAAGAAAAGAGAGAAGTCGCTCCAGCTTCGTATGCGGGTAGGCAAGACACGTTACAGCGCTATAAAGGGTGCAGTGTCAGCAGATGGATACGGTAAACGTAGCTCTGGAGTTGATGACCTCGCTCGCAATGAACCACCATCCCAGGTGCTTGCTTTAACTTTGTGGTGTCATATGTGGTTGCATGTTCCATATGGTGTCTAGCTTGTATTCGAAAGGCCGAAGTCGGTAAGATAAGGAAAGATATTTTTTTACATGAACCACCATCCCGTGAGCACCAGAAAACAAATAGCTAGTCAGGGCACTGGCCGAGCAAGTGACAAGCCCAGCAAAGATAGGCATCACCTGGAAGCCAACTAAAAAGCTGCGATGGTGGCGAAGCAGCCCGCCTCCCACCAGGCTCTCAGGTCCTAGATGATCATGCTCACCACTCCAGCCGGATGTCTAGCTTGTATTGCTTCCAATTTGGTTAAATTGCATCTTCTTAGCTTACACATTATACCTTTGAATATGACATACCTTTCTGTTTTTGGTACATACTAGTACATCTGGGTATTAACCATGTTCTTCCATCAAACTAATGTTCTTGTGTATCCCTCATCAATCACTTATGACGAGGCAGGCAGGCAAGGGGACTACTCCTCATTTAAAGAATGCAGTGTCAGCCTCCCGACATGATTCTCAAGAAACAGAAATGCTAGATGAAGATAGTGAACATAGCTCTGTAGTTGATTACAACATTTCCCCTACACTAGCATCGCAGGTGCTTCCTCTAACATGGCAGCGTGATATGTGGTTGCATGTTGCATATGGTGTCTAGATTGTAATTCTTCCAATCTGGTTAAACTGCATGTGCTAGTATGCTTAGCTTATACATTATACCTGTTAATGTGACATGCCTTCCTGTATTTAGTACATAGTACATCTGTCTATTAAGCATGTCCTTACAAAAACTATTGTTTTTTTTGTATCCCGCATCAATCAACATGACGAGACACCTTTAGTATATGCAGTGCGATATTAGTTGAAATTCCATTTATGATGGGACGCTTTTAACTTGGCAGAGTCATATTGGTTGCATCTTTCATGTGGTGTCTAGCTTGCATTGCTTCTTATTTGCTAGAATGGTTTCTGCTTAGTTTACACAAACAGTTGTGAACATGCCATGTCGTCCTGTTTTTCGTACATATTCCATCCTGGTATCATGTGTTTGCCTTACATCAAAGTAGTGATTGTCAGTATCATGCATGAATGAGTTCTGAAGAGAGAATTTTATTGCTTTTTCTTGTTGGTTTTACTTGACAATTCAAAACCAACAAAGCGTAAGGAAGTTAGCAAGGCAGCGGATAAAGGTGCTCCTTCCGAATGGAGGGCCTCTACAGTTTCTACTCCTCCACACCCCCAAGATGATTTCCAAGACAACACATGCATAGACACTCAACAAAGCTGTGTTTATGATGAGCATGTCTCCCCTAGTGCAGCATCACCGGTGCTCCCTCTAACTTGGCACTGTTCTATTTGGTTGCATGTATGTGTGATGTCTAGCTTGTATTGCTTCTAATTTTGTTGAATTCCATCTGCTTACTTTACACATTATACTTGAATAAGACACGTGTTCCTGTTTCTAGAACATACAATATCTGTCTATCACACCATGTTCTTACATCAAATTACTACTGTTGTGTAACCTGCAACAATCACTTATCATAAGACACGTTTGACTTCGGAGTGTGATATAGGTTACATCTCACATTCTTTTCTAGCTTGTACTACTAATTTGTTGAAATGGCACTTATGATGAGACAGTTTTAACTTGGTAGAGTGATATTCGTTGCATCTTTCATATGGTGTCTAGCTTTCATTGCTTCTAATTTGTTGAAATGCCTTCTCCTTAGTTTACACATCATAAGCTATGAATATGCAATGCTGTGAATATGCAATGGCACTAATGACGAGAGACCTCTAACATGGTAGTGTGATGTTGTTTGCATCTTGCATATGATTTATTTCTTGTACTGCTTCATATTTGTTTAAACGCCATTTATGATGAGACACTGTTAACTTGGCAGAGCGATATTTGTAGCATCTTTCATATGGTGTCTACCTTCCATTGCATTGCTTCTAATTTGGTGAAATGTCTTCTTCTTAGTTTACACATCATAGTTCCGGTTATCTCTTCCGTCCTATTTTTCATACATATTACATCCTCCTATCATGTGGTTGTCTAACATCAAAGTTCAGTTCGTCTGCATCACGCATCAATTTGTTCTGAAGAACTAAATTGTTATTCGTTTTTCTTGTCGGCTTGACTTAACATGCCACAGAGAAAGAGGAAGAAACACAGAATGGTAGGGAATGAGAAGCGGATGAATCCTGCAGATTCTGTGGGTACTGATGGTGCAATAGAAGGTCAAAGTCCAGCGGAAAATTCTACAAACATGGCATCCCATGCTACACGAGTTGCAAAAAAAGCCAAACAGAAACAAATAGCTGCCACCAAACAAGCAGAGACAGCCCTAGTTCTTGCAACACCTACCACAGTACTACCAGCTGCATGACTTACTCGTGAAGGAAATATGCCCTAGAGGCAATAATAAAGTTATTATTTATTTCCTTATATCATGATAAATGTTTATTATTCATGCTAGAATTGTATTAACCGGAAACATAATACATGTGTGAATACATAGACAAACAGAGTGTCACTAGTATGCCTCTACTTGACTAGCTCGTTGATCAAAGATGGTTGTGTTTCCTGGCCATAGACATGAGTTGTCATTTGATTAACGGGATCACATCATTAGGAGAATGATGTGATTGACTTGACCCATTCCGTTAGCTTAGCACTCGATCGTTTAGTATGTTGCTATTGCTTTCTTCATGACTTATACATGTTCCTATGACTATGAGATTATGCAATTCCCGTTTACCGGAGGAACACTTTGTGTGCTACCAAACGTCAGAACGTAACTGGGTGATTATAAAGGTGCTCTACAGGTGTCTCCAAAGGTACTTGTTGGGTTGGCGTATTTCGAGATTAGGATTTGTCACTCCACTTGTCGGAGAGGTATCTCTGGGCCCACTCAGTAATACACATCACTATAAGCCTTGCAAGCATTGTGACTAATGAGTTAGTTGCGGGATGATGTATTACGGAACGAGTAAAGAGACATGCCAGTAACGAGATTGAACTAGGTATCGAGATACCCACGATCGAATCTCGGGCAAGTAACATACCGATGACAAAGGGAACAACGTATGTTGTTATGCGGTCTGACCGATAAAGATCTTCGTAGAATATGTGGGAACCAATATGAGCATCCATGTTCCGCTATTGGTTATTGACCGAATAGGTGTCTCGGTCATGTCTACATAGTTCTCGAACCCGTAGGGTCCGCACGCTTAACGTTACGATGACAGTTATATTATGAGTTTATATGTTTTGATGTACCGAAGGTTGTTTGGAGTCCCGGATGTGATCACGGACATGACGAGGAGTCTCGAAATGGTCGAGACATAAAGATTGATATATTGGAAGCCTATGTTTGGACATCGGAAGTGTTCCGGGTGAAATCGGGATTTTTCCGGAGTACCGGGAGGTTACCGGAACCCCCCGGTAACTTAATGGGCCTTAGTGGGCCTAGGTGGAAGAGAGGAG
>NC_057796.1:272233142-272282271 GCF_018294505.1 Triticum aestivum | reverse complement strand
CGAATATGACGTCACGACAAGAGATTCCATTCCCTTGAGTGTGTATATGCAAGGGGGGAGGGAATAGAGGCACCAGGAGAAATTTGCTGTGTGTGTGGTGTTTGTGTTGGTATGTGTGGGTGTGAGAAGATAATGAGACGTGGGGGCAGAGGGTGTGTCACCGCGTGAGGTCCGGTGGGTCAAGGTGAGGCCCTTCGTTTGGTTCCGACCTGCGCCACATTGGTCGGCCCGTGACGCATTTAGGAAGACCCATGGATGACTAGTCGTACAAGACAAAGATAGCAGAATTGTGAAGGACTCTATGTCCATTGACAAAGCCGGCTAGGATTTGTAACCCTAGGTTCTCGGACTAAGGTAACCCCTTTATCTTTGATATTACTATTCATCCAACCTAACTTTAAGGGGCATCCTACAGAATGCTCTGCTAGAATCATACTCGTCGATTAGGAAGAGAGGTGTGAGACAATGCGTGAGAGACAGGCGTAAAGATAATGTGCGTACATGAGACACGTAGGTAGGTCCATGTATATAGAAAGGGTCGATGAGGATTGTGCGTGTGTATGTTTGCGTGAGGAAGAGTGCTTGTGATAAAGGTTAGTGAAAACAGTTGTAAATGGTTACGAGAGGGAGGGAGGGTTATATCTAGAGCATGTGTGCGAGAAAGACACCTCGGGAGAGAGTGTGTGAGCATGTGTGAGAGACCACCGATGGAGAGTGAAACTACACGTAAAAGACTGCTCTACACATTGATTAAAGATATAAATTGTATCCAAATATTAGGATGGGATCATGATATTTGCAATTCGCGTAAGGAGCGGTCATTGATCCATCAGACATCTAGATTCTATCGAATTTGAGCATGTCTATGTTATTATTCGACACAATTGATCCACATAGTTAGTATTTTGAACTCCAGACAATGCATCGCTTTAGCAATCGAATATAAACGTGAGTATAGTTCATGTTGTGTGTGTAAAGCACATTATACATACGGAAGTTACACAATGGACATTATAAATAGCTACCTATGAACTAGCATACATTTGAATTCAACTTAAGGTGGTTTAAAAAAATTGAATTCAACATGAAGTCCATTCAATTATTTGAATTTGATATCATGGCATTTGTAAACCATACCTAAATTATGGGGGCACCAATCTTTGCTCTGATTTTGTACATAATAGCATATGTAGTCGTGTACAAAATAGATTAGAATTTAGCTCCTCCATTCCAAAATAATCGTAGTTATAGGATTTTCAAGTGTCAAAATTTCAAAAAGAAGCGGATAATTTAATGAGGTTTTCAAACATACAAGGTCAAATATAACGTTGTCAATTTAGGCCAATCCTCATAGTTCAAGAATACTCTAAACGTGAATGCTTGTGTTTCAAAATTTTGAACGAAGCGCCAAAAGAGCCTCTACTCGCCCGAAACCGCGTGAGACCAATGTTTGGTAGTACAAGGAAATTACTTTTCTAATAACTCCGACCCGTGAAACCTACCGGCCCGACGTCCAAAGGTCTAAACTAGGGTAGGTTTGTAGCTTCATCTAGACGCCACGCAACCGCATCCGAAAAACATTCATACACAATGGCCTCCTAAGCACACATGCGCGCGGCCGAAATGGCTCCCGCCCACTATTTGGGACACCTGGGATTACCATCCTACCCCCGACCCGTAGTAGGTCCGAAATTTAAGAGGGGGGCAAAGTTTGTACTTTCCCCAAATTTCAAACAAGCGCGTCCCATCTTCTGTTCAAAAAATCCGAAAACAAGCGCGTCCCAGACCGAAACATGGTTCCCCCACCCGTCTGATTCCCCATTCGTACTCCGTGGGCGCCAAAACTACCTCTCCACCAGCCGCGAAACCCCGGCGTCCTCCGTCCGCCACCCCATCCCACCCATCAACCGCCGCCCTCCTCCATCACGCCGGAGCCGATACCCCGACGTCGTCGTCCACCGCAACCTCAACCGCAACGCCCTCCACGACTAGTAGTTGAAGCCGAGGCCGAGCCGTCCGTACCCGAGCCAGTTCAACCACGCCGTCCTGCGCCTCACCGCTGCCGCTCCAACTTCGCCACCCTCCACCGCACCGGAGCTGTTCCTGCTACGCCGTCCTTCGCCACCTCGGATCTGCTTCCCCTCCGCCGACATACGGCCACGGCAACACAGTCAACAATTTGGCCATGGGTTCGTCCAAGCCTGCACCCTCCAGAACATCGGTTTCCCCGGTAAAAAGAAGAAGATCGACACGACATGTGGAGGTGAACACACCGGCAACCGAAAAAGGTACTCCTCTTCCCTTATTCGTGCAAATCTTACGTCTCTGCTTGCACGGTATTCATCCCACAGAAGACACTAGTTGACCGCTTCTTCTTGATACTAGATGTTCCTAGTAACTCGCGATGCACAAGGTTTCTCCTCATATACTATTTCACCTTAGCTAGAGGTCCGTCATCCCCCTGAATTTCAATTTCTGGCCAGTTGATTCCCAATTAACGGAAGCATTCCCCGGCGTAACAGGCGCTAGTACGCCTATTACGCTGGGGAAGCAGCGCCTTGGTGTTTATCTTAGGGGCGTGTGCGGCCTAGAACTACTGGCGCCCGATCTGGAGGTCGGCCGGGATTAAAGGGATGGCCTGGGGGCGCTGCCAAGCACGGCGGTGGTGTGAGGTCGATGGGAGGGCGGGGCGGCATAGGCAGGGGTCTGGGCCGGTGGTCGCTAGCGGTTCGAGAAAGATCGTCAACAGTGACTGGCGGGAGGTAGACGAAGGCCATCTGCCCATTCCTTATAGATCGGACAGTTCATTAAAAAAATCGACTGACCTATTTATTTTCAGTCGACCGTTATCTTAGATATGACCACATGTGGTGGTGTGCTGGAGGAGTACCTGCATTTCCTGTGCTCATATATTACAAAATCATACGGAGTAGAATCTAATTTTGTTTGCCATGCAATGTTGTAGAGCTATCATATGTCTCCTGTCATTTATTTTTCAGCCACCTGCTATCTGCTACTTTTACAGTGCACTAGTTCTGCACACACTTCACCCTTACTCTCACTATTGTGTTTTTATGCAAGGGTATTTCAGACTCTGCTGCCATGAGAGAAGCCAAAAAGAAAAGAGACAAGTCGCTCCAGCTTTGTGTGCGGTTAGGCAAGACACGTTACAGCGCTATAAAGGGTGCAGTGTCAGCAGATGGAGACGGTAAACGTAGCTCTGGAGTTGATGACCTCGCTCCCAATGAACCACCATCCCAGGTGCTTGCTTTAACTTCGCGGTGTCATATGTGGTTGCATGTTCCATATGGTGTCTAGCTTGTATTCGAAAGGCCGAAGTCGGTAAGATAAGGAAAGATATTTTTTTACATGAACCACCATCCCGTGAGCACCAGAAGACAAATAGCTAGTCAGGGCACTGGCCGAGCTAGTGACAAGCCCAGCAAAGATAGGCATCACCTGGAAGCCAACTAAAAAGCTGCGATGGTGGCGAAGCAGCCCGCCTCCCACCAGGCTCTCAGGTCCTAGATGATCATGCTCACCAGTCCAGCCGGATGTCTAGCTTGTATTGCTTCCAATTTGGTTAAATTGCATCTGCTTAGATTACACATTATACCTTTGAATATGACATGCCTTTCTGTTGGTACATACTAGTACATCTGTGTATTAACCATGTTCTTACATCAAACTAATGTTCTTGTGTGTCCCTCATCAATCACTTATGACGAGGCAGGCAGGCAAGGGGACTACTCCTCATTTAAAGAATGCAGCGTCAGCCTCCCGACATGATTCTCAAGAAACAGAAATGCTAGATGAAGATAGTGAACGTAGCTCTGTAGTTGATTACAGCATTTCCCCTATACTAGCATCGCAGGTGCTTGCTCTAACTTGGCAGCGTGATATGTGGTTGCATGTTGCATATGGTGTCTAGATTGTAATTCTTCCAATCTGGTTAAACTGCATGTGCTAGTCTGCTTAGCTTATACATTATACCTGTTAATGTGACATGCCTTCCTGTATTTAGTACATAGTACATCCGTCTATTAAGCATGTCCTTACATAAAACTATTGTTTTTTGTATCCCGCATCAATCAACATGACGAGACACCTTTAGTATATGCAGTGCGATATTAGTTGCATCTTTCATATGATTTATAGCATGTGCAGCTTCTAATTTGTTGAAATTCCATTTATGATGGGACGCTTTTAACTTGGCAGAGTCATATTGGTTGCATCTTTCATGTGGTGTCTAGCTTGCATTGCTTCTTATTTGCTGGAATGGTTTCTGCTTAGTTTACACAAACAGTTGTGAACATGCCATGCCGTCCTGTTTTTCATACATATTCCATCCTGGTATCATGTGTTTGCCTTACATCAAAGTAGTGATTGTCAGTATCATGCATGAATGAGTTCTGAAGAGAGAATTTTATTGCTTTTTCTTGTCGGTTTTACTTGACAATTCAAAATCAATAAAGCGGAAGGAAGTTAGCAAGGCAGCGGATAAAGGTGCTCCTTCCGAACGGAGGGCCTCTATAGTTTCTACTCCTTCACACCCCCAAGATGATTTCCAAGACAACACATGCATAGACACTCAACAAAATTGTGTTTATGATGAGCACGTCTCCCCTAGTGCAGCATCACCGGTGCTCCCTCTAACTTGGCACTGTTATATGTGGTTGCATGTTATGTGTGATGTCTAGCTTGTATTGCTTCTAATTTTGTTGAATTCCATCTGCTTACTTTACACATTGTACTTGAATAAGACACGTGTTCCTGTTTCTAGAACATACAATATCTGTCTATCACACCATGTTCTTACATCAAATTACTACTATTGTGTAACCTGCAACAATCACTTATCATAAGACACGTTTGACTTCGGAGTGTGATATAGGTTACATCTCACATTCTTTTCTAGCTTGTACTACTAATTTGTTGAAATGGCACTTATGACGAGACAGTTTTAACTTGGTAGAGTGATATTCGTTGCATCTTTCATATGGTGTCTAGCTTTCATTGCTTCTAATTTGTTGAAATGCCTTCTCCTTAGTTTACACATCATAAGCTGTGAATATGCAATGGCACTAATGACGAGAGACCTCTAACATGGTAGTGTGATGTTGTTTGCATCTTGCATATGATTTATTTCTTGTACTGCTTCACATTTGTTTAAACGCCATTTATGATGAGACACTGTTAACTTGGCAGAGCGATATTTGTAGCATCTTTCATATGGTGTCTACCTTCGATTGCATTGCTTCTAATTTGGTGAAATGTCTTCTTCTTAGTTTACACATCATAGTTCTGGTTATCTCTTCCGTTTTGTTTTTCATACATATTACATCCTCCTATCATGTGGTTGTCTAACATCAAAGTTCAGTTCGTCTGCATCACGCATCAATTTGTTCTGAAGAACTAAATTGTTATTCGTTTTTCTTGTCGGCTTGACTTAACATGGCACAGAGAAAGAGGAAGAAACACATAATGGCAGGGAATGAGAAGCGGATGAATCCTGCAGATTCTGCTGATACTGATGGTGCAATAGAAGGTCAAAGTCCAGCGGAAAATTCTACAAACACGGCATCCCATGCTACATGAGTTGCAAAAAAAGCCAAACAGAAACAAATAGCTGCCACCAAACAAGCAGAGACAGCCCTAGTTCTTGCAACACCTACCACAATACTACCACCTGCACGACTTACTCGTGCGTCAACTGAGCTAGCAGCACGTTCCCAAGCACCCTTGCCACCTGACACTACTTCCCAAGCACTCTTGACACAAGACGAGTTGGCAATATCAGATGAACCTTGTGAGCTTCAACAGCAAGAAGGTAGTTGCTGGAGTCAAGTTACAGTTGCATGCTTCTTTATATGTAGTCTCACAGTTTGATGTACACTAACACTTCCTATGTTCGTTGTTGGACTAGCACCTAGGCGCAAGAGGAAACAAACATCAGGGTTAATGCTCGATAGGTTAACTAAATCTAGAGGAGGAAGAATGGAGATCCGTTTTAAGGCAGGTTTAAAAAGGCCACGTGATGCTACAGAGTCAGCCAAGTTAGTATCAGAGGCAGCGGTTGCCGTTAGGTGTCATGTACGTATCCTCCCAACATGGATTCAGTACAACAATGACAAAGACGAAACCCAGTTCAACACCTTCCTCGACCATTTATCTGTAAGTATGGTTATGTATGGAAACTAGTAATATCGTCTTGCTCTGTCCCATACTTTCTAGGTTGCTGATAATGAGACTCCCATAATTTTCAACAGATGAGGTTCAAGTTGGATAGCCAAGATGATGCAACCAGACAAGCTTGCACCCATGTTTTCAAGTCTGCTCTGCGACAGTATCGGTATAACTTGAGGAAAACTCACTTTGAAGGCAAGGCTAACAGTGAACTTTCCCAAACATCTCTAGTGGAAAATATATCGGATGAAGACTAGAGGGGCCTTGTTAAACACTGGTCTAATCCGAAGTATCAGGTACATTATATATATGTGATCAGATCACATGTTGAAGTCCTATTTACGCATGTGCCACACAAATCTATCTTCTTGTAGGTGAACTGTTCAAAGAACAAGGCCAACCGTATGAAAGTGAAATTCCAACAGACGACAGGATCTCGTAGCTATATTGCACACCGCGAGGCTCTTGTAATTAGCTGCTGTTTCACTCTTTTCGCTGTACCATATTATCAGATCTATATTGACTTGTTCGAAATGCAGAGGAAAGCCCGCAAGGACCAAAAAGTACCTGAACCAAATGCTGTGGAAATCTTCAAGGGCTATCACACCAGCAAGAAGAAGGGCATGACTGCACGAGTCAAAGCCGCTGTTGTAAGTCCTTAATCCTCATGCCTTTTAACTACTACTTACTCTGACTTGTGCCTTGAACTGCATGGTTTGCAGCCAATGTCTATTACTCTTTTCAATTTTATACACAATTGTCTTAGCGTATCATTGCACCTTACAAGGTTTAAAAGAGAGGAGTGATGTTCCTTTGATCTTGACCCGTAATCTAGTTCCGTGCTGGACTTGCCCACACAACGTTACAATTGCCTGTTTGTCTGTTCTCAGTTGTTTTGTGATATGAATGATGTCATACTATGCTTACCGTATTATAAACTTCGTCTCTTTATCCTTAGTCCTCAATACAATGTGAAGAAATAGGCAATACATTAGTGATGGTACATGGTCATATGTTTGGAACCTGGTTTTATTATGTACTTTGCAATAAAATACAACTAATATTTTACATGGGTTCACCAGAATAAGTTCTGTATATAGACCAAAGCTATTTTGTTTGGTTTTGCTGCCTCCTTAATATCTTCTGTTCTGGTACTACTAATGTAAAACCTCAACTTTTCAGCAAGCTATGGAAAAAATGGTGCAACCGCCACCTTCTGAAGGTGGCGAGGCAACTATAACCGCAATGTCAGCTCTTGCTACAGTGGGTCAGTACCTGTCCACTAACAGTGCTAAAAGCACGTTCCTGCGTAATACTGGGTTGGTTGTTAAGGCAATATCGTCCAAACTGCCTCATGATCAAGATATGCAAGCTCAAAGCAATGTTGTATCTGCGCTCCAGACACAAGTCCATTCCCTAACAGAGACCCTTTGTGAAACAAGGAGAAACATTGCTCAATGTCGTCAAGATATGCATGGTTTTGAAACCAGACTATCAGACATTTGCTAGGTTGTTCAGGAGCCTAGGGGAAATGAAGGCGAGGGTTATGGTGCTCCATCGGACAATACAGCATGAAAACGTAACAGTCAGGTCAAATGAACTGAGCTTCTGAACTTCTGGTGGTGCATTTATCTGCTAGACTGTTAAGTTTTATGCCAACCTTCCTTTTGTTATATAGTCGTAATTTGTTTTGGTGCGATACAAAATTTATTCTTAACGTGCAGCCACCGGCTGAAGAAAACAGCAAGCCATTTTTGTATAGTGTAGGGTGTTCCCTATATTTGCACTGGTGGCAATCTTTGATGCTGAGTGGATGTAATCTGTGCAATCGCCTTAATAGCCTAGCGTTAGTTTCGGCCTTATTTATTTCCTAGTCTTCCTTTTCCCTGGTTTGCTAGTGGCCGCAACTACCATGGGCCATATACGGGTCGTAGGATCCATGGGTCTCCTACGGGCCATCGATAAATGGGCTTGTAATCGGTGGGCCTCGGGCCGTCGGATAAATCGGTCTACATGGGCCGTAATCGGGCGTAATTGGTATCGGCCCAGCACGGTAACAGGCCGTTAACAGGCCGTAGGACAGCAAAGGCTTAATTCTGTCACAGGCATAACGGGTCGTTAATGGGCCAGAATATAGGATGGGCTGGAAACGGCGCAACGGTTAACAGGCCAGAAACGGGCCGACTCTTGCCATGGGCCGAATTTGGCCCATTAGGGTAATAGGCCAGTAACGGGCCGACTCTTGCCATGGGCCGAATTTGGCCCATTAGGGGAACAGGCCAGTAACGGGCTGACTCTTGCCTTGGGCCGAATTTGGCCCATTAGGGGAACAGGCCAGTAACGGGCCGGAAGTAATCGAGGGCCGAAAAGGAGCCCAAGAACGTATGGGCCGTCAATAGGCCGAAAGCTAACACGGGCTGGAAACAGCCCATGTAAATCATGGGTCGTTAACGGGTATAAAGAAAATTACTGTTCATTATGGGCTAGAGTCACCGTGGGCCTGTAAAGGGCCGAAAGATACGAAGGCCTCATATGGGCCGAAAGACGTCGTGGGCCATACATGGGCCGAAACTAAAATGGGCTGGTATTATATTCGATGGCCCACATGACGTTGTTGGGCCGATTTCCTTTAGGGCCTAACGGGCCGTGAGTTAACGGGCCATAAAATGGGCTATTTGCGAAGAGACCTTTAACAGGCTTTTCATGGGCTAGCCCGTTAACTTTTGACCAAGTCAAACGGGCCGGCTTTGTAAGCTAAATGGGCCAGTGGTGGGCCGTGGCACGTGTCGACATATCATAGGCGCCTATCTTACCCACTGACGAGCTGACACGTGTTTTGTCCAGCCAATAAGAATTTTACACGTGGAAATTTCCCATTGGTCGGGGCTGTTAACGGGTTATCGGATCCAAAACCCGACCCGATAGCTTAACAACGTTCCGTTACGGTGGATGCCACGTGTCGGTCACCCTTGACGAAAGCACTTCTGTGACGCGCGATTTATCGTCATGGAAGTGGACACTTCAGTGATGATAATTTTGGTAATGTCATGGAACACTTCTACGATAACACAGGTATGACTATCTTGATTCTGTCATAAAATCGTCATGGATGTACATGCATGACAAAAAACACGACCTACTGTGACAAACACGTATCATCACGGAAGTGTATTTTTTTGTAGTGATATGGGAAGGACCCTATGTTATCGAGGAGGTTTATCGATCTGGAGCCATCAAAATAAATAATGCCGAAGGTACTAACCAGAAGGTTGTTAATGGGCAACGAATAAAACATTATATCTCAGGTACGCCCATTAATGTTGAAAGCAATATTATCCAAACTATGAGACCGGAAGAACACATAAAAGAAACCTTCTGGAACACTCCAGAATCGTAAAAAAGAGGAGGTACGTGTTACGGTAAGTAAACGGACTCCGAAAAATCCGCAAAAAATATTTTCTGTCCGTTTTGGAATATAACAAAAATTAGGAAAATAAGAAACAACCAGGAAGGCACCCCTGGTGGGCTCAAGACACCACGGCTCGCCTAGCTCCAGGCGCCCCCAAGTGGGTTGTGCCCACCTCGGGTACCTTCCGGACTCCATTTTTCTTCCGTTTGCTTGTTTCCCAAGATAAAAAATCTATATATACCCCCCAAACCTATTGACCTCCATATCACGGAGAAATCTTTTGTTTTCTTTTCTCGTTGTTTTCCTTGCAGATATGAAAATATGTCATCCCAAGACTCGGAGGGTGAGAGCTATGTTGCTGATTATATCACAAACCCCAAGGTTTATGGGGATATGGAGCACTATAGCTGGACTTCGGAGGAAGAAGAAGATTATGATCCTAAAAGGGAGGAGGAGACAAGATCAAACGATGCTGAAGTTCCATTGCCTCAACCTGGGGAAATGCACGTGGAATTCAAGAAATCAAGTCTCCCCAGCAAAGCGAAGAAACCTAAGGTCCAGTTTATCCCCTTTCGTCTCTTACAGGAAAACAGCAAGAATTATGCAAAAGGATAGTAGGGCTCGAGCAGGAGATCAGTGACTTAAAGGAGGAAAATTCCGTCCTCAGGCATAAGCTAAAGGAGAAGAGGGATAAGCCTACCACTTCATCACCACCACCTCCTTCTTCATCACCAAAAGAAAATTGAGTATCGGGTATGGGCACTCCCCTTGGCTTGTGCCAAGCTTGGGGGAGGTGCCCCGGTATCATATCACCTCCACTATCTTTTGCCTTTACTTACCTTAGTTCGATCCATAGTTATCTTTTGCTTTAGATGAATACAAGTTTAGTTCGATCCTTTCTTTTTGAGAGTTTGCTTAGTGATCTTCTTTGTAATCGTGTGCGAGATATATAATAAAGTTTAGTTTGAGTTTGTTTTCTTTACTTTCATGTTCAATAAAAAGAAAAGAAATAAATGAAAAAGATCATATGCTAATCTTATGGTAAGTAATGACATCACATAAGGAAGAGTATAAGTAGAAAAATTTATTGGAGATTCACAAACATAGCATTGGTCAATGATGCAATTCATGAAAGAATTAATAAGGGAAGAGAAGATTCACATGCAAATATACTATCTTGGACATCTTTTGTGATTGTGAGCCCCCGTCAAAATATTATATGCCAAAATTGTTGACGTTGGACAAGGAAGACAACATAATGATTTATGTTTGCTCATATTCACATATAAGTTATATTGTCATAGATCCTTCAACATGTGGTGCTTGCCCCCCATCTTTGCTAGCCAAAAATTCCGCACTAAGTAGAGATACTACTTGTGCATCTAAAAACCCTTAAACCCAAATCTTATTTTGAAGAGTCCACCATACCTACCAAAGGATTGAGTAAGATCCTTCAAGTAAGTTGTCATCGGTCCAATAAGGAAATAAAAATTGCTTCTAAAAGTGTTAGATCATTTAGTGTAAGAGAAAATTGAGCGTTATACGAACTTGTGATGGCAAAGAATAAAAGCGACAGACTGCATAATAAAGGTTGCTATCGTAAGGGGCAATATAACGTGACGTTCTTTTGCACTAAGGGATTGAGCCTACAAACAAAAAACGCATGGCAACCTCTGCTTCTGTAGGATCGAAAGTATGTCTAGAGGGGGGGTGATTAGACTACTTGACCAAATAAAAATCTAGCCTTTTCCCAATTTTAGTTCTTGGCAGATTTTAGCAACTTAGCACAAGTCAAGCAATCAACCTACACATGCAATTCTAAGAGTATAGCAGCGGAATGTAAAACAATTGCATATGAAGGTAAAGGGAGGAGTTTAAGGGAGAAAACACAATGTTGACACAGAGATTTTTATCCGTGGTTCCGATAGGTGGTGCTATCGTACACCCACGTTGATGGAGATTCAACCCACCTAGGGTAACGGTTGCGCGAGTCCACGGAGGGCTCCACCCACGAAGGGTCCACGAAGAAGCAACCTTGTATATCCCACCATGGCCGTCGCCCACGAAGGACTTGCCTCACTAGGGTAGATCTTCACGAAGTAGGCGATCTCCTTGCCCTTACAAACTCCTTGGTTCAACTCCACAATCTTGACGGAGGCTCCCAAGTGACACCTAGCCAATCTAGGAGACACCACTCTCCAAGAAGTAACAAATGGTGTGTTGATGATGAACTCCTTGCTCTTGTGCTTCAAATGATAGTCTCCCCAACACTCAACTCTCTCTCACAGGATTTGGATTTGGTGGAAAGAAGATTTGAGTGGAAAGCAACTTGGGGAAGGCTAGAGATCAAGATTTATGTGGTTGGAATGGAATATCTTGACCTCAACACAAGTGTAGGTGGTTCTCTCTCAGAAAGTATGTGTTGGAAGTGTAGGCATGTTCTGATGGCTCTCTCCACGAGTGAAGAGTGGGTGGAGGGGTATATATAGCCTCCACACAAAATCTAACTGTTACACACAAATCACTAAACTCGGTGGGACCGATTCAGAGAACTCGGTCAGACCAATTTGGTTCATAATGTGACCGTTAGGCATTTCGGTGGGACCGACACGTCAACTCGGTGAGACCGATTTCATCAGGGCTAGGGCATAACGTAATCTCGGTGAGACCGATTACACAAACTCGGTGAGACCGATTTTGGTAATAGAAAAACAGAGAGTTGGTCAGGCAAACTCGGTGGGACCGATTCGCTCCTCTCGGTTGGACCGAAACGTTACGAAAAGGAAATAGAGTGTTTGCATTGCAATCTCGGTGGGACCGATCGCTCATCTCGGTTTGACTGAAACGTTACGAAGGGAAACAGAGAGATTACAATCCCATCTCGGTGAGACCGAGATCCCTATCGGTGAGACCGAAAAGACTAGGGTTTTTGGCAGTGGCTATGTCAACTGAACTCGGTGGCTCCGGATATGAAAATTCGGTGGGGCCGAGTTGGACTTTTTGGTTTGGGACATATGTGGATGTGAGAAAGTAGTGGAGGGTTTTGGAGCATACCACTAAGCATTTTGAGCAAGAACCTGATTAAGCAACACCTCATCCCTTCTTAATAGTATTGGCTTTTCCTATAGACTCAATGTGATCTTGGATCACTAAAATAGAAAATGTAGAGTCCTGAGCTTTGAGCTTGAGTCAATCCTTTGTCCATAGCATTTTGAAGGGTCCACTTTCTAATCCATGCCATGCCAATCATTGAGCTTTCCTGAAATATTTATCTTGGAATAGCATTAGCTCAATGAGCTATATGTTGTTAGGAATTACCAAAACCACCCAGGGATAGTTGCACTTTCAATCTCCGCCTTTTTGGTAATTGATGACAACATATAGATCAAAGCTTCGAAAAATGATAAATATAATTGAAAAACATCGTCGCTTTGAGAAGTATGTGATAAACAAGAGCTCCCCCTAAATTTGTGCATTATTTAAAATTTGCTTTTGAATGCAAATGCACAATCGATTAGGATCATGGGTTACTCTTCCATGTCACATACATCTTGGTGGAGCGCTCAAAATGATAGAAATTAAAAAACATGCACTCATCACCAAGCAAAGTGAATGATCATAAGAGGATATGAAAGATATCATCCAACAAGCATTAAGGGTAGCATATGATCAAACACATGATCAACAAGTATCTCACAAGGACATAAAGTAGTATCGCACACAAGCACACAATAAAAAGTTTCAACGAAAATAGCACGAGAGATAAAAAAGCAACACTCTCTCTCGAAGCCTATGATCTATACATTTTTCTCCCCCCTTGGCAACAAGTTACCAAAAAGTTCAAAAATGCATAGTGCTAAACGACTCTCAGGCTTGGCCTTCGGTAGGATGTCTTGAGAGAACTCCAAGGACGAAGGCTTCAGATGAAGTAGCTGGAGCTGGTGGAGTAGCTGCTGGAGGTGGAACTGGAGTTGTGGCTACTGGTGCTGATGCTGTTGCTCTCGTGTCTGTCACAGGCACTGCAGCAGACCTCTGTCCTCTGGGCACTCTAGCAAAAGCATATGTGTAGACTTGCCCTTCCTCTCCTCTGCTTCCTCCTGAAGTTGCTCAACTGCAGTTTGGATCTCTGTAACCTTGACATCCAGGTCATAGAATTTCTGCTCAATGATCCTCTCCAAACTCTCCTGGTTCTTGGTCAGGGTGGCCAAGCCATTCTCAGTCCTCGGGGTGAATTAGATCAGATATCCAAGATGGTCTTGCTTGCTCTTCAAGAATATCTGAGATGCCTCCTCTACAGTTGGCATCTTTGCAGCTTTCTCTGCTTTAGCCTTCTCTCTCTTCTCATGTGCTTGAGCTGAAGATGGTTCATTCTCATTCATCACCACTGTGCTGTCTTCAAATTCAGGGTAGATGGGCAGGTGCTCCTTATCCAAAATATATTTGCCTGTGCCCATCTTTGAGTTGATGATCTCCTGAATGTGTGGGGCATACCCACAGCTTCTCTTCTGGTCAGCAGCAGTCCTCTTGATTGTCTCAACAATCAAACTCATGACCTTGAACTTCTATGGGACATCAAATATGTGCAACAAGTTTATGACATGTCCTCTGATCATCTTGTGATCACCTGACTTGGGTAGCAGTGTGTGCCTTAGGATCCAGTTGATAGTTCGCAGACCAGACAACAAGAAGTGAACAGATCCAAACTTATGTGTATCCAAAGCAGCATCTGGGATCTCTTTGTACATGTTGGCCATTGTGTTGTGGTCTTTCTTCTTCTCTGCATAAATATCCAAGTCATCCTCATGTTCCTCAGGAGCATTGATAAGCTTGGCCCATTCCTCAACTGTAGACTGGTACCTAGTACCTTCAGACATCCATACTATCCTTCCATCTGGATAGAAGTGGGCAGTGGAGTAAAACTGCATGATGAGCTCATCATTGCACTTAGTGAGCTTCTGGGCAACAAAAGTGTCAACTCCACATGCCTTGAAGCTATCAAGCACACCAGGGAAGTGATCCTCATTCTCCTTGATGAACTCCCAGTCAACCCATCTCATGTCACACACAATGGGCTTCTTATCAAGCAGAACTGTCTCATAGAAGTCCTGCTGTTCCTTAGTGTAAAACCTATAGTCCACAGCAGTTCGTCTCCTGATAGCATATGGATCAGACTGTCTCCATAGTCTCAATCCTGCATCGTTCCTGATTTTCATGTTCTCTGCAACTGGGTGTGCATCATTGTGGTCAGGGATCTTGGGTTTCAGCTTCCTCAATACAACTGAGTCATCATCTTCTTCTTCAGCAGCTTCAGGCACTGGGGCCTTGTTCTTCTCTTCAGCAGGGATGTTCCTAGTGCTTCTCTTGGGTTTAGGCTTTGGAGCTGGAGCAGCAGCCTTGGGAGCAGATTTGGGCTTAGATGGAGCAGCCCCTGTTCTGATTGCATCCCCCATAAGCTTTTGAGCTTTGGGTGCTGGTGCAGCATCCCCTTCCTCTTCCTCTTCAGAATCTTTCCTCATTGAGGGCTTGCCAAGAACTCTGGCAGTAGTGGTTCTGGCCCTCTTCTTCTTCTTATCCTCACCAGCTTCTTCTTCTTCAGATTCAATGGTGAACTTCATAGTTTCACCTGTGGCAACTTTTCTTGGCTTAGACATGGGTTGTCTTCTTGCTGGCATCTTTGTTTTCAGTCCAGGCTTTGTTGCATCAGTTGTGCCATACTCTTTCTTCAGCACCTTTTTCTTTGAAGTGGCTTCATCTTCAACAGCCACATAGTCCTCATCTTCTGAATCAGAAGTCCTCTTCTTCCTTGTCCTGGTGGCAGCCTTTGGCAAGTTTCTGGGAGTGCTCCGGCTGCCATCATCATAACTGCTAGAGGGATCTGAACCCTCACTCATCTGCACCTGCTGTTCAGACTTGTTCAGGCTGTCACTTTGATCAGACATCTCTGCAAACACTCTGGCAGCAGACCCTGTGAATAGGTTATAGATGAGGCAGAGTAGATGAGCATCACAAAGTACATGAGTTTTGCAAAACAGATGACTTAAAAACTTGGTTTTAGTTCTTCACAGAAAGCATTTCGGATCTACCGATTTGTAAACTCGGTGATACCGAAGTAGCTTTTGGAACCTAAACTAGTGAACTCGGTCAGACCGAGTCGCAGTTTGGTGGTACCGAGACTGCTAGGGTTTCACGGAGAATCGAACTCGGTCACACTGATTTGCAATTTTCAGTCAGACCGAAAACGCATGTGCTCTGGCCTAAGCCAAATCGGTGAGACCGATTTCTACAACTCGGTCGGTCCGAGATGAATTCGGCGGAGACCTAACCCTAAATTTTCAAACCAAAACTAATCTACGGGATGTTTTCACTGGACAGGATGATTTCAATCGTGGCAAGAATCATGGCAAAGCAATGTGTTAAGAATCAGAGTTATAGATTAGCACAAAGATCAAGTTCGTACCCTAGTTTGGCGGCGAACTTGCTACGGCGGCAACGGCGGGGAAGATTGCCGTTGACGGCGGCGGAGACCAGCGGCGGGAGGTCGCTGGCGACGAGAGGACGATCCGGAGATCCGAGGAGGCAGAGCAGGTTATGCGCAGGCGAAGATGTTCGGAAAAATTTCCAAAATTTGGCCCGTTAGTATATATAACCTAACCCTGTCGGTGTGACCGAGTGGAACGACTCGGTGGCACCGAGATGCAAAACTGCAAGCAGTTACTGCAACTCGGTGTGACCGAAAGGTTCTAATCGGTTCCACCGAGATTGAAAACCCTAGATCAACTTAGTGATCTCGGTAGGACCGAAAAGGATGAATCGGTCAGACCGAGATGCACAAAGAGGTTTTGGAGGTTTAAGTCTATGACGAATCGGGAACTCCGAGTGCTCCTCACACAGAGTGGTTCGAATATGACTTGATCAAACTTTGTGATGTAGCATGAATAGAATTTGAGACGAGAAAAGCGTAGATAGCTAGAGGGTGTTCTTAGGCATTCTTGTCCATCCATTTGGCAAAAGAGAAAGATCCAAACAATCAAAGCAACAAATGGATGTCCTCGAATGAGTAAAATATGCAACCAACATGCTCACACAATTAAAATGGCACATGAAATATGTGACAAGCATGCACAAACACTCTAGGATCTATCAACCAATTGGCGATGACTAGGTCATCTATATATGAGTATATTGACTTAGGAGTCAAATGAGAACATTTGATCATAGGTCATACTCATCGTTTAAGCACAAGTGGGGTTACCACTTTTACATAAAGCATTGTTGTGTTCACACCATTAGAGTTGCTTTAGCTCAATTGATTAGAGTAAAGCTCCCCCTAGATGTGATATCCCCCTTAAGAGGGATGAACTAACCTTGGGTTTTGTCGATGATGACTTTATGTAGGTGTTGAAGATGTAGATGCTCAATGTTGATGTAGATCATTCGGAGCAATCCTTTGGAGTGAGTTGCACTTTCAATACCTACACGGGTTAGTCCCACAAGGAACAAACAAGGATATCCATAGACATAGGGTGATGCATACAAAAGATGTTGTCCATGAAAGTATTAGGTTACCTTGTCCCTTGTCTTACCAACAAGAGGGTTTGTGACTCCTTGAACTAGTGCAAGATATGGAAGTTGTTTGCACTTGTCCTCGCCAAAATGATAAGAGTGAAGTATGTTGGCGGAGTCACCCTCAAGAACTCTCTAGTTCTTCTTCTTCGGGATCCACACAATCTTGATGGGAATCCTTGGAGTCGTAGTCGTACTTGATGAGGTAGAACTAGATGTAGTCTTGGGAACCCACTTGACCAAGGCCTTAGGTGCTTCTTCAAATGCATCAATTTCCTCTTGAAGCTTGTCCTTGCCTTTTTGCTTGTGGTCTTGTGGTGGAAGATCATCTTGAGCTTGTGTCCCTTTGAAAGAAGTAGGATCATACTTCTCTTGTTGAGGAACAAACTTCGTCTTGGGGTATCGATCTTCTTCCCACTCAACTCCATTGGCATTGAACTTTCGTTCAAAACCAACACCTTGATTCTTCCGGTGTCTTCCTTGCTTGCGATCAATTTCCTCAAATTGCTTACTTCCGGCAAGGCTCTTGTAAACACCTTTCTCTATAATTCCCTTCAATAAGTTATTTTCTTTCTCAAGTGTAACTTGGCTAAGAGAATCATTAGTGGAATCAAGAGAATTACTAGAAGCAACAACATTGAATTTAGCATGATTGTTGTTACTACTAGATGAAGAATCTTTCTTGCTCTTGTTGCTAGATTTAACTTGTGGCATGTAAGTAGACAAGAGTAAACGCTTGGCAATGTAAGAAGAACTTTTCTTGCGAAGATCATCATTGATTGCCTTTAAAAACTCATGTTCTTGCTCAAGGTTGAGCTTTTCAAAGCGTAGCTTATCATGAGTCTTTAAAAGTTCTCGATGATCTTCCAAGGTAGTTTCATGAGCTAACTTAAGAGTGTTTAGTTCTTTAGTTAGATGCTCAATCTCCTTCTTATCATCGTCATTCGTTTTATCTTGATTAGCATGATTAATTGACGTTTCATCATAGTTTTCATCACTAGAGTTGTCAACAAGTAAATCATCATGACCTAGCAAATCATCTTCATCACTATTGAAATCAACATACTCGCGATGTGTTACCTTTGGACCTTTGGCCATGAAGCATCTTCCAATTCCTTCATTTGGTGAGTCAAATATGTCGTAGGAGTTGGTTGACACAAGTGCTAGACCGGCAACACCTTCATCTTGAGTATATTTGGAGTCGGAGTGATAACTTCTTTCGGAGTGATTGTCGGAATCGGAGCCGGATACCATTCACCAACATGAGCTTGATGTCTTCTTCTTGTGTAGCTCCTTGATGACTTATCCTTCCTTTCCGAGTCCTTGCTTCTCTGAGAGGGTCTTCGTTCATAACGATCATCTCTACTCCTCCTTTCTCTTGGTGGTGATTCTTCTCTTCTACTTCTTCTTTTGGGAGAATCTTCTCTTCTTTTGTAGGGGGCCGTACACTCATTGGAGTAGTGTCCGGGTCTTCCACAATTGTAGCAATTACGCTCACGACTAGAAGATCTTTTGTCATTGTAGGACCTTGACTTGGAACTTCTTTCCTTGCTTCTACTCTTGTAGAACTTGTTGAAGTTCTTCACCATTAGACTCAATTCTTCATTGAAGGTTTGCTTCTCACTTGATGATGTGGGAGCATCACACGAGGCTTTGTAAGCACCACTTGACTTGTTGTGAAGCTCTTCCTTATCCTTGAGTGACATCTCATGAGCAACAATTCTTCCAATGACTTCCGTTGGCTTGAGATCTTTGTAGTTGGGCATCATTTGGATAATGTGCACACGGTATCATATTTTCCATCCAAGGCTCTTAGGATCTTCTTGATGATGAATCTATCGGTCATCTCTTCACTTCCTAAGCCGGCAATCTCATTTGTGATGAGAGCAAGCCTAGAGTACATTTCAGCGACACCTTCACCATCCTTCATTTTGAACTTGTCAAGTTGACTTTGAAGCACATCCAATTTGGATTCCTTGACGGAGTCGGTACCTTCGTGCATATCAATCAAAGTATCCCAAATTTCCTTTGCATTCACGGCTGATTTTGTTGAATTCTTCGGGGCATAATCCGTTGAAGAGAATATCACAAGCTTGAGCATTGTATTGTAGCATCTTCAACTCTTCCGTGGTAGCTTCACGGTTTGGTTCTCTCCCATCAAAGAATTCACCTTGCAAGCCAATACACACAATAGCCCAAATGGCAGGGTTATGTCCAAGAATATGCATTTTCATCTTATGCTTCCAACTAGCAAAATTTGTACCATCAAAGTAAGGACCTCTACGGTGGTAATTTCCCTCGCTAGACGCCGTACTCTCCTAGGTTGTGAAACCAAGGCTATGACCACCAAAAGCTATGGAAATCAAAGCAAATGGATTCCAAAGCTCTGATACCACTTGTAGGATCGAAAGTATGTCTAGAGAGGGGTGATTAGACTACTTGACCAAATAAAAATCTAGCCTTTTCCCAATTTTAGTTCTTGGCTGATTTTAGCAACTTAGCACAAGTCAAGCAATCAACCTACACATGCAATTCTAAGAGTATAGCAGCGGAATGTAAAACAATTGCATATGAAGGTAAAGGGAGGAGTTTAAGGGAGCAAACGCAATGTTGACACGGAGATTTTTATCCGTGGTTCCGATAGGTGGTGCTATCGTACATCCACGTTGATGGAGACTTCAACCCACGAAGGGTAACGGTTGCGCGAGTCGACGGAGGGCTCCACCCACGAAGGGTCCACGAAGAAGCAACCTTGTCTATCCCACCATGGCCGCCGCCCACGAAGGACTTGCCTCACTAGGGTAGATCTTCACGAAGTAGGCGATCTCCTTGCCCTTACAAACTCCTTGGTTCAACTCCACAATCTTGACGGAGGCTCCCAAGTGACACCCAGCCAATCTAGGAGACACCACTCTCCAAGAAGTAACAAATGGTGTGTTGATGATGAACTCCTTGCTCTTATGCTTCAAATGATAGTCTCCCCAACACTCAACTCTCTCTCACAGGATTTGGATTTGGTGGAAAGAAGATTTGAGTGGAAAGCAACTTGGGGAAGGCTAGAGATCAAGATTTATGTGGTTGGAATGGAATATCTTGACCTCAACACAAGTGTAGGTGGTTCTCTCTCAGAAAGTATGTGTTGCAAGTGTAGGCATGTTCTGATGGCTCTCTCCATGAGTGAAGAGTGGGTGGAGGGGTATATATAGCCTCCACACAAAATCTAACCGTTACACACAAATCACCAAACTCGGTGGGACCGATTCAGAGAACTCGGTCAGACCGATTTGGTTCATAATGTGACCGTTAGGCATTTCGGTGGGACCGACACGTCAACTCGGTGAGACCGATTTCATTAGGGTTAGGGCATAACGTAATCTCGGTGAGACCGATTACATAAACTCGGTGAGACCGATTTTGGTAATAGACAAACAGAGAGTTGGTCAGGCAAACTCGGTGGGACCGATTCGCTCATCTCGGTTGGACCGAAACGTTACGAAAAAGAAACAGAGTGTTTGCATTGCAATCTCGGTGGGACCGATCGCTCATCTCGGTTTGACTGAAACATTACGAAGGGAAACAGAGAGATTACAATCCCATCTTGGTGAGACCGAGATCCCTATCGGTGAGACCGAAAAGACTAGGGTTTTTGGCAGTGGCTATGTCAACTGAACTCGGTGGCTCCGGATATGAAAATTCGGTGGGGCCGAGTTGGACTTTTTGGTTTGGGACATATGTGGATGTGAGAAAGTAGTGGAGGGTTTTGGAGCATGTCACTAAGCATTTTGAGCAAGAACCTCATTAAGCAACACCTCATCCCTTCTTAATAGTATTGGCTTTTCCTATAGACTCAATGTGATCTTGGGTCACTAAAATAGAAAATGTAGAGTCCTGAGCTTTGAGCTTGAGCCAATCCTTTGTCCTTAGCATTTTGAAGGGTCCACTTTCTAATCCATGCCATGCCAATCATTGAGCTTTCCTGGAATATTTATCTTGGAATAGCATTAGCTGAATGAGCTATATGTTGTTAGGAATTACCAAAACCACCCAGGGATAGTTGCACTTTCAGCTTCCCTCTGCGAAGGGCCTATCTTTTACTTCTATGTATTTACTTTATGCAAGAGTCAAAGTTCTTCTCTCTATTCCTTTTTATTTTCTCTTTTGGCAAGCATCATGTGGTGAGGAAAGATCTAGGCACATATATCCAGTTGGATATGGGTAGCATGAGTTATTACTGTTGACATCACCCTCGCGGTGAGTATGTTGGGAGGCAAAACTATAAGCCCCTATCTTTCTATGTGTCCGGTTGAAACATTTTGCTCATGTGTATTGCTACCTCTTGAGCACTGTGTTGGTTTTCCCTTGAAGAGGAAAGGGTGATGCAGTAAAGTAGCGTAAGTATTTCCCTCAGTTTTTGAGAACCAAGGTATCAATCCAGTAGGAGACCACGCTTGAGTCCCACGCACCTACACAAACAAATAAGAACCTCGCAACCAACGCGATAAAGGGGTTGTCAATCCCTTGACGGTCACTTATGAGAGTGAGATCTAATAGAGATGATAAGATAATATTTTTGGTATTTTTATGGTAAAGACTAAAAGTAAAGAAAGCAAAATAAACGGCGCCATAAATAGCTTGTTGACGGGAGATTAATATGATGGAAAATAGACCCGGGGGCATAGGTTTCACTAGTGGCTTCTCTCAAGATAGCATAAGTATTACGGTGGGTGAACAAAGTACTGTCAAGCAATTGATAGAATTGAGCATAGTTATGAGAATATCCAGGTATGATCATGTATATAGGCATCACGTCCGTGACAAGTAGACCGACTCCTGCCTGCATCTACTACTATTACTCCACACATCGACCGCTATCCAGCATGCATCTAGAGTATTAAGTTCATAAGGACAGAGTAACGCTTTAAGCAAGATGACATGATGTAGAGGGATAAACTCATGCATTATGATATAAACCCCATCTTTTTATCCTCAATGGCAACAATACAATACGTGCCGTTTCCCCTACTGTCACTGGGATCGAGCACCACAAGATTGAACCCAAAGCTAAGCACTTCTCCCATTGCAAGAAAGATCAATCTAGTAGGCCAAACCAAACTGATAATTCGAAGAGACTTGCAAAGATAACCAATCATACATAAAAGAATTCAGATGAGATTCAAATATCATTCATAGTTAATCTTGATCATAAACCCACAATTCATCGGATCTTGACAAACACACCGCAAAAAGAAGAGTTACATCAAATAGATCTCCAAGAGAATCGAGGAGAACTTTGTATTGAGATCCAGAGAGAGAACAAGCCATCTAGCTAATAACTATGGACCCGAAGGTCTGAGGTAAACTACTCACACATCATCGGGGAGGCTATGGTGTTGATGTAGAAGCCCTCCGTGATCAATGCCCCCTCCGGCGGAGCGCCGAAAAAGGCCCCAAGATGGGATCTCACGGGTACAGAAGGTTGCGGGGTGGAAATAGGGTTTTGGCTCCGTATCTGATGTTTCCAGGGTATATGAGTATATATAGGCAAAGGAGGTCGGTCAGGAGAGCTACGAGGGGCCCACGAGGGTGGAGGGCGCGCCCAGGGGGTAGGCGCCCCCCTGCCTCGTGGCCTCCTCGTTCGTTTCTTGACGTCCACTCCAAGTCCTCTGGATCACGTTTGTTCCGAAAATCACTTTCCGGAAGGTTTTATTCCGTTTGGACTCCGTTTGATATTCCTTTCCTTCGAAACACTGAAATAGGCAAAAAAAACAACAATTCGGGCTGGGCCTCCTGTTAATAGGTTAGTCCCAAAAATAATATAAAAGTGTATAATAAAGCCCATTAAACATCCAAAACAGAATATATAATAACATGGAACAATCAAAAATTATAGATACGTTGGAGACGTATCATGTATGCGGTGAGTGTTAGCAATCATAGAAGACTATATGATGGTTGAGTATGTGGACTTGCCAAAAAGGCTCCGATACGTGACCCTTCCTGAAAAGATGATGAATTGTAGTTGCAAAGCTGAGTGATAACATAGTTTGTTGGTTTTCAATAGAGTTTATGCTTTATACTTCGATGTTGTGATGAATTGTTACTTGTTCGTGAGAAGTCTATGATAAAAGTTCTATGATAAAGTTTTATGTTAAAGTTTGTTGCTCTTATAATAATATACATGATGCTTCTATATGTCCGTATTTTGTTTTTATCGACACCTCTCTCTCTAAGCATGTGGACATGTTTTTCGATTTTGGTTTTCGCTTGAGGACAAGCGAGGTCTAAGCTTGGGGGAGTTGATACGTCCATTTTGCATCATGTTTTCCTACTGTTATTTCTAATGTTTTTATGCATAATAATGCTTTTTGGATTAATTCTAATGCCTTTTCTCCCATAATATGCAAGGTTCACTCAAAGACGGAGAATTCTGGCAGCTGAAAATCTGGACCTGAAAAAGCTACGTCAGGCTACCTATTCTGCACAACTCCAAATGAGCTGAAACTTCACGAAGAATTTTTATGGAATAAATGAGAATTATTGGAGCAAATAACTACCAGAGGGGGCCCACCAGGTGGGCACAACCCACCTGGGCGTGCCCTGGTGGGTTGTGCCCTCCTCGGCCCACCTCCGGTGCCCATCTTCTGGCATATAAGTCATTTTGACCTACAAAAATGAGGAGAGGTCTTTCGGGACGAAGCGTCACCGTCTCGAGGCGGAACTTGGGCAGGAGCACTTTTTTCCTTCGACGGAGCGATTCTGCCGGGGTAACTTCCCTCCCGGAGGGGGAAATCATCGTCATCATCATCACCAACAACTCTCCCATCCTGGGGAGGGCAATCTCCATCAACATCTTCAACAACACCATCTCCTCTCAAACCCTAGTTCATCTCTTGTGTTCAATCTTTGTATCGGAACTACAGATTGGTACTTGTGGGTGACTAGTAGTGTTGATTACATCTTGTAGTTGATTACTATATGGTTTATTTGGCGTACCATTATGCTATTTAATACCCCTCTGATCTTGAGCATGATTATCATTTGTGATTAGTAACTTTTGTTCTTGAGGTCATGGGAGAAATCTTGTTGCAAGTAATCATGTGAACTTGATATGTGTTCGATATTTTGATAGTATGTATGTTGTGATTCCCTTAGTGGTGTCATGTGAACGTCGACTACATGACACTTAACCATATTTGGGCCTAAGGGAATGCATTGTGGAATAGTTATTAGATGATGGGTTGCGAGAGTGACAGAAGCTTAAACCCTAGTTTATGCGCTATTCTGTAAGGGGCTGATTTGGATCCAGAAGTTTAATGCTATGGTTAGATTTATTCTTAATAATTTTCTCATAGTTGCGGATGCTTGCGAGGGGGTTAATTATAAGTAGGAGGTTTGTTCAAGTAAGAACATCACCTAAGCACCGATCCACCCGGATATCAAATTATCAAAGTAGCGAACACAAATCAAACCAACATGATGAAAGCGACTAGATGGAATTCCCGTGTACCCTCAAGAACGCTTTGCTTATCATAAGAGACCGTTTTGGCATGTCCTTTGCCTCAAAAGGATTGGGCTACCTTGCTGCACTTTTGTTACCATTACCGTTACTAGCTCGTTACAAATTATCTTGCTATCAAACTACTCGTTACTTATAATTTCAGTGCTTGCAGACATTACCTTGCTGAAAACCGCGTGTCATTTCCTTCTGCTCCTCGTTGGGTTCAACACTCTTACTTATTGAAAGGACTACGATTGAACCCCTATACTTGTGGGTCATCAATGACAACATATAGATCAAAGCTTTGACAAATGATATAATGAATGATACATCATCGCTTTGAGAAATATGTGATAAGCAAGAGCCCCCCCCTAAAGTTTTGCATTATTAAAAATTTGTGTTTGAATGTAAATGCACAATCGATTAGGATCATGGGTTACTCTTACATGTCATATACATCTTGCTGGAGCACTCAAAATGATATGATTGCAACAAAAATAGTACTCATCACCAAGTAAACAAGTGAATGATCGTACAAGAGCATATGAAATGAATATTCAAGCAAGCATAACATTAAAGTATGGTATGATCAAGCACACGATAACGTAGTCTCATACAAGCGTCAAGCAAAAGTATCTCAAATTAGCATGAACCAAATTGTAGCAAAAACTCAAAGATAATCAAGCGAGAAAAAGAAAAGCATTCGCTCTCTCGAAGCCCTACGTTCTATAAACACTCCCCCGCTTTGGCAACAAGCACCAAAAAGTTCAGATAAGTATAGGGCTAAACGTCACTCTAGGCTTGATCTCGGCAGCTCCTGATGAAGAAGTCCTCTGACTTGCAGCGCAGGTGTGTTCCGATGTCAGAGTGGAGAGAAGTGCATTTGCAAATGCCTTAGTTGCAGTCTGCTGAACTGAAGGTGTGGAGACGGCAGGGGGCACTGATACATCTCGAACATATCTATAATTTATGCAGTATTCATGCCATGTTTACAACAATTTTATATGGTTTGGGTGCAATTTTATATGATTTAAATGAAACTAAGCTGGACTGACGTTGTTTTCAACAGAACTACCATGGTGTTGTTTTTTGTGTAGAAATCAAAGTTCTCCAAATGCAGCAAAACTTTTTGATGATTTTTTTGGAAGAGAAGAGGCACTAGAAGCTTCATGGGAGGGCCAGAAGAGCCACGAGGTGGCCACTACCACTTGGGTGCGCCACCCCCTTTGGCGTGTGCTGGTGGGTAGTGGGCCCCTCTAAGCCCATCTCAGCATGAGATCGACGCCAAAAAAATCTTATAAATACAGAAACCCCCAGAAATAACCCTAGATAAGAAGTTTCGCCGTTGCAAGCCTCTATAGCCACGAAAAACCAATTTGGACCCTGTTTTGACACCCTGCTGGAGGGGGAAATCATCACCAGAGGCCATCTTCATCATCCCGGCGGCCACCATGATGATGAGGGAGTAAGGGAGTAGTTCACGCTCGGGGCTGAGAGTTTGTACTAGTAGCTATGTGTTTGATCTCTCTCTCTCTCTCTCTTGTTCTTGATTTGGCATGATCTTGATGTATCGCGAGCTTTGTTAATATAGTTGGATCATATGGTGTTTCTCCCTCTTTATCTTGTTGCGATGAATTGAGTTTTCACCTTTGAGGTTTCACATTTATCGGATTGAATACTTTAAAGGATTTGAGAACACTCGATGTATGTCTTGCATATGAATACCCATGGTGACAATGGGGTACTAAATTGATTCACGTGATGTATGTTTTGGAACTCAACTCGTGGATTCTCGAGGTGACATTGGGGTAATCTATGCATAGGGGTTGATGCACGTTTTCGTCCCTTTCTCCGGTAGAAATCTTGGGGCACTCTTTGAGGTTCTTTGTGTTGGATTGAATATTATGAATCTGAAGTTGTTTGATGCATATCGTATAATCAACTCGCCGATACTTGTGGTGACATTGGAGTATCTAGCTGACATTAGAGTTGGTTGATGTGTATCATATGATGTTATTTTAGTACGAACTCTTGGGCTGTTTGTGACACTTATAGGAATAGCTCGATAGATCGATCGAAAAGGATAACTTTGAGGTGGTTTCGTACCCTACAAACATTTTCTTCTTATGTTCTCCGCTAAATAAGAACTTTGGAGTTATTCTTTATTGAAAATTGAGGGTTTGCCATATGATCTAATTATATTAGCACTGTTGAGAGATTGCACTAGTGAAAGTATGATCCCTCCGCCTTATTTTCAAGAATTGCAATGCCGTTTGTGCTTACTTTTGTTAAATGCTACCTTGCTGTTTTTTATTGTTCCTATTACAAAAATCAGTATCTACTATCATTATTACACTTGTATCACCATCTCTTTGCCGAAATAGTGCACCTATACAATTTACCATTGTATTTGGTGTGTTGGGGACACAAGAGACTCTTTATTATTTGGTTGCAGGGTTGTTTGAGAGAGACCATCTTCATCCTACACCTCCCATAGATCGATAAACCTTAGGTCATCCACTTGAGGGAAAATTGCTACTGTCCTACAAAACTCTGCGCTTGGAGGCCCAACACGAGTCTAAAAGAATAGAGTTGCATAGTAGACATCAGGCAACGAGGGGGTAACCGATTGTGTAGCTGCTGGAGCAGATATTGTGGATCTGGAAGGTACTGGTACTGCAGCTAATCTGGGCATAGTCCTGAATTGAGTAGTTGTAGGAATGCCATCACCAGGGGTGTCCTCATCATCACTGGAAGCTTGTGCCTTGGCTTCATCCACTTTCTTCTTGAGGCTCTCAACTGTGGACTAAATTTCTGTCACCTTGATATCCAGATCATGAAATTAGTCTCTATAATCCTCTCAAGACTCTTCTTGTTCTATGGGAGGTTGGCCAGACTCCGCTTGATCCTCCGAGTAGCTTGAATGAGCTATTGCATTTGATCGGCCTTGGTCCTAAGAAAAGGAACTGAGGAAGCACTAGGTGCTGAAGCCCTTGCAGCCTCTGCACTTGCATGAGCTGCGACTGAAGTAGGATGGGATGGATCCATCATCACGGTGTTGTCCTCAAGCTCTGGCCGAAGTGGAAAATGATCATGATCCAACAGAAAGTTCTTGTTTGCACCCTTGGAGTTGATAAGAACCTGAATATGAGGGGAAGACTCACAAGACCTTTCCTGATCAGCAGCTGTCCTCTTGATAGTTTCCATAATGAGGTCCATGACCTTGAACTTCTCATGTTGATCAATATGATGCAACATATTTATGGAGTGACCTCGAAGCATCCTCTCATCACCTAACTTGGGCATCAAAGTATGCCTCATGGTAATGTTGGAGATGGCAAGTCCTGCCAACAAGAAATAGACGAAGCCAAGTTTGTGAGATTCCTTGTACTTCTCAGGTACCTCCGTGTACATGATAGCCATGGAATTGTGGTCCATCTTTGGCTTAGCATACACATCGATGTCATTTTCATCAGCTTCGGGCACACCAAGCAATGTGGCTCAATCAAGCACGCTAGACCGGTACTTCACTCCTTCGGTCATCCACACAATTCTTCCATTGGGATAAAAGTGAGTTGTAGAGTAAAATTGCATGATCATCTCATCGTTCCATGCATTCAGCTACTTCCCTATGATTGCATCAACACCAACAGTCCTAAAATCCTCAAGAACGTCGGGAAGTTGTCCTCATGTAGATCAATATACTTCCAGTTCACCCACTTCATGTCACTCACTATGGGCTTCTTATCAAGCAATAATGTCTCTTAGAAATCTTGTTGTTCTTTGGTGTGGAAACGATAATCCATAACAGTCCTCCTTCTCATGGAGTAGGGGTCTGCCTCTCTCCATTTCCTCGGTCCTTTGTCTTTCATCTCCTTCATGTTTTCAACAACTAGATGAGCATCATTATGCTCAGGCAATCTGGGTCTTAGCTTCATGAGCATTGGGGCATCCTCTTCTTCCTCTTCTCTTTAAGGCACTAGGGCCTTGTTCTTCTCAGCAGCAGAGATATTTTTTATTGTCTTCCCTTTGGGCTTGGAGTGTCACAGCCCTAGCTCAGCCCCTGTTGTCTTTGCTTAATATTCATGTCATCATGTCTAAATTCAAATGAAATTTGAATTGAGGAATTTTCAAAGCCTCAGAAACCTTTTAAAAATGATCAACATTAAAATCTTCTCAAAGAAGCCCAAGAAAATGTTCCTGTTAAACCTTGAAAAATATTGGCAAGAATAAAATTCAAACCAATATTTTTGGTGACTTTAAAATATTTATTTTGGGCCTTTGAATTAAATCAATAACATATTTGAGTTGGACTTATTTTTATTATATAAGAGATAAAGTTCAAATAATTTTTGTAAGTTTGCATGTGGCCTTGGACAAGTTTCCTGAGCTCACATAAAAATTTACAGAAAGTTCTAAATGATTTGATGCTTCAAATCAAATCTAACAAACTACAGAAAATAGAAAACATAAAAGGAATGTTAGAGAGAGGAGAAAACCTTACCTGGCGCTTACCTCCTGTGCAGCCCACCTGACAGTCTAGCCACCTGGCGGCCCAGCCCACCCGCAGCAGCCAGTCACCCCAAATCTCCCGCCAGAAGGATGAGGGGCGCGTGCTCGCCGCGCGCGTCCACGCGCGAGGCCACCTCCTGCTTCTGTCGACGTAGGAGAGGCTCCAGAAGCCGCCATGCGCCACCCCGGTCCCTCTCGCCCGCCGCTCGTCCTCTTCCCCTTCTCTGTCTCGCTCTCCTCCCCACAGCCGAGCGCTGCCGTCGCCACCAACGCCATTCACCGCGGCCACAGCCACCGCCTAGCCTCCCCAACACATCCAGGAGCTCCGCCTCCATATTCTACGCCTCCTCGAGGACACACGCACCGCCGGACGCCCCATAGCATCGCCATCTTCAACATCTTCATCGCCGGCCGCCAGAGATCCCCCTCGCCACTTCGCTCGCTCCGGTGCTTCCCCGAGCCATCCGACAACGCCAAACGACGCGCTGTGAGCCCCGCCGCCTTTCCCCCCTGTTCTCCCTCGCTCATTCGTCCCCTAGTCGTACCTGCCACCGCACCCGTGAGCTCCCCGCCGCCATCCATGTCGCCGCCGAGCCCAGAGCTCGATTCACCCGAAGCCGAGCACGTCTGCGTGCTCAGCAGCCCCCCAGAAAGCGAACGCCACCACCCAAGCCTCCCGCCGTGCACCCTACCTCGTCCCGCTCAAGCCCGTGGCTCCGGCCACAGCCAAGCTCCCCGCCGACGGCGTTACCAGCCACCCCGCGACCAACGGCCTACGCGGTTGGATGCGGCGCACCTTCAGCTACCCGTAGACGCAAACTACGCGCAAAACCGAGCCCCGTAGCGGGTTTCCGACGAACTTCCACCGCCGATCTGGTCGTCACCGGCCTAAGTCCGACGATGATGACGTGGCGACGTTATTAGCGGCTAATCCCCCAATTAGCAATCTAGCAGACACTGACAGCGGGCCCCACCACAGGGTCAAACCCCAGTCAGCGTTGGATTTGACCGTGGTTTAGTCCCTGTGTCAATGACACGCGGGTCCTACCAGTCAGGTTTGACCCTGGTCAACTCGGCTGACCTGCTGACGCAGTAGTGACACAATGCTGATGTCATTAATGATTTTCTGGATTAAAACGAATTCAGGAAATTCAGAAAATGCCCAAAACTTCTAAAAATCATAGAAATTCAACTGTAACTCCAAATGAAATAATTTATATATGAAAAATTATCAGAAAAATGCAATCTATCCATCTGTATCATTTTCATGCATGTCAAACTAAGTTATACATGCTGTATAGGTGAAAACATGATAATGGCATTTAAATAACCACATGTGGAGTTTGAATTTGAATCTTGGATTCAAACCAACTTCATTTAAATTGTTGCTAGATGCATTAGCTCAAACCACAGCATGTTGCCATGTCATGATCATGCATCATATTGTGCATTGCATTGATTGTGTTCTTTCTCTGTTGCCGGTATTTGTTCCCTCTTGATAGACGCGTTCCGATGACGTGATCGATGACACCGATGAAGAGCTATACTATCTGCAGAAGTGCCAAGCAAGCAAAACCCCATGTTCATTCCGATAAAATCCCACTCTCTCGCTCCTGCTCCCTTTTACTGCATTAGAACAACAACGATTCAACTGTTACATGCTGCGGTAGTTGAACCCCTTTTTCCTCTGCATGACCTATCATTGCCACAGTAAATAGATGAAACCCACTAGCATGAGTAGGAGTTGTTTGAGCCCTGATGTGCCTACTCATTCATGCTTGTTTGTCATGCCTGCTACTGCATAGAGTTGAGTCAGGTCTGATTCATCGGGGATGAATTGGAGGTGTGTGAACATGTATTACTGTTGAGAGCTAAGTGTGTGAACACGATTTGGTAAAGGTATCGATGAGAGGCCATGTAGGAGTACATGGTGGGTTGTTTCGTTGAAGCCGTCCTTAGGAACTGAGTTCTGTGTTTGTGATCCATGATCAGCTACTACCACACATTGGGGTCCTTAATTGACTCTCTCGGCTTCTTAACCACCCTTGTCCTCTGTCCAGGAGTTGCAAGTAGTTTCTGGTGTTTGTAGTATGCTGGAGGCCGTGCGCAGCGCTGACCCGAGGGGTGGGCTGTGATGCGGTAGGCACGTGGCCGGGCATGCCGGGCGCCCGTTTGGTGTCTCGGAACCCTGTACACATCGTTCGGGGCCGTATGTGGAAACCTCGACCGGACTCCTTGCAGATGGAACCTGAATAGACGATAAACCTGGACTAGAGACTTGAGTGTTTAGGTAGGCCGTGGACGACACCCTCGCTGGGCTTCTGCTTGAAGGTTGCTGAGTACATGTCGTGTAAACGACGATAAGTGGTGAGAGCGTGTGTGAAGAAGTACACCCTGCAGGGTTAACATCATCTATTTGAATAGCCGTGTCCGCGGTAAAGGACTTCTGGGTTGCCTGTACAGTTCATAGAAAAGTGAAAGTGGATACTCTAAAATGCGCAAGATAAGCGTGAGTGCTAGGGATGGCGTTCTTGTAGGGAGACGGGAGCGGATCCATAGTGGTGTATTGATATGGTGAATATGTGGACTCGTGTGCGCCACCTCAAAAGAGTTACTTGCAGTCATAGTTTAGGATAGCCACTGAGTCAAAGCTGGCTTGCTGCAGTCAAACTCCACCACCCCCTTTGTTGATACTGATGCATATGTAGCTAGTTCTGATGTAAGTCTTGCTGGGTACATTTGTACTCACGTTTGCCTATTTTATGTTTTGCAGAGAGACGTCAGTCTCGCTAGTAGTTCCGTGTGGACTTCGACGTTTAGCTTGATACCTCAGCTACGATCTTGTGCCCTCGGCAGGATCTGGTAGATAGTCAGGCTTCTCAGCCTTTTTCATTTGTAGATGTCTGTACTCAGACATGTTAAGCTTCCGCGTGTGCTTTGACTTGTATGCTCTGAATGTTGGGCCATGAGACCCATGTTTGTAATATCTCGCTCCTCGGAGCCTATTGAATAAATACTTTGAGTCGTAGAGTTTTGTTGTGATGCCATGTTGTATTTACACATATCGAGCATATTGTGTGTATGATTGAAATGCCTTGTATGTGTGGGATCCGACAACCTAGTTGTTTATCCTTGGTAACCTCTCTTATGGGGAAATGTAGTCTTGTGCTTCCATGAGCCATAGTAGTCCGCTACAGCCCGGTTCACCGGAGTCCTGCTAGCCCAGCACTACTGCTCCGGAACACTTGACTGGCCGGCATGTGATTCACTTCGTTCCTATGTATGTCCCTTCCGGGAAATGTCATGCGGTGACATCCGGAGTCCTGCCTAGCCTGCTACAGCCCGGTTCACCGGAGTCCTGTTAGCCTAGTGTTACAGCCCGGATTCGCACGCTGCTGACCGACATGCTCGATGTTGACTCATGTATGCCTGTCCCCGTAAGTTAGTGCCACTTTGGGTTCATGACTAGCCATGTCGGCCCGGGTTCTATGTCATATGGATGCTAGCGACACTATCATATACGTGAGCCAAAAGGCGCAAACGGTCCCGGGCCATGGTAAGGCGACACCCGTGGGAATACCGTGCGTGAGGCTGCAAAGTGATATGAGGTGTTACCGGCTAGATCGATGTGACTTGGGATCGGGGTCATGACATGGAGGCAGGAGCCTTAGGCTTGGACTTGGAGGGGGCTGCACTCTTCATGGCATCAGCCATAAGCTTGGACTGCTTGGCTGGAGGTGGATTAGCAGCTGGCTCTTCCTATTCCTCTTCTTCATGCATGTCATCTCTCCTCATGGAGGTAGGTTTGAAGGTCACCTGAACTGACTCCTTCCTCACCCTCTTTTTGCCTACTGCTTTGGCCATTGATTTGCTAGCTGCTGGCCCAGTGCTTGCAACATTACCATACTCTTTTGCAGGCACAACTTTCTTAGGCTTCTTGGAGGTGTCTTCTTCTGCAACAAAGTACTCATCCTCATCATCAGAAGTTTTCTTCTTTTTGGACCTAGTTGCTGCCTTTGGCAATTCTGGAGAGCTCCTCTCTCCCTCATAGAAACTTCCCTAAGGACTAGAGCCTTCACTTAGACCAATATCCTGCTCCTGACCTATTTTGGCTGTCACTGGCATATGACATACTAACACCTGCGAATTAGATGGGGTAGAGTGGAATGGATGAGCATCACAGAAACACAACATTTTGACAAAAAATTTGAGTAAAAACTTTAGTTTTAGGTTTTCACAGAAATGATTTTGGAAACTCTGTGTGAATAATTTCGGTAGCACCGAAGCTGTTATAGAGACTTGGCCACACAGACTCAGTCGGATCGAGGTGTGTTTCAGTCTCTCCGACAAGCTAGGGTTCTACAAAAACCTTAGACTCAGATTCACCGATCTGTACCACTCGGTGACACCGAGATGTATAGTCTGCAATGGCCAGAGGCCAAATCGGTGCCCCAATTCTCTCCATTCGGTCTTCCCGAGATAATTTCTGCGCAAACCTAACCCTATTTTTTCTCAAATCTATTTCTATGAAATTTGGTGGAATAGAAATCTCAATCAGTGGGAATGTTGCGGGCGCAAGTACTGTAGTGCATAGAATCAGAACTTTGAAGCACGAGGCGATCGAATCTCACCCTAACTCCATGGAGATCCTACGGTGGCAACAGTGGCAAAGAATGCCGTTGACGGCGACGGAATCTGGCGGTGAGGGTGCGCTGGAGACGAGAAGACAATCCGAGGACCACGAGTGACGATAGCAACAGGGTGCGGGAGACGTAACAATTGAGAAATTTCAACGTATGGTCTGCGCGATATATATACCCGTGAGCTGTTGGTGAGACCGAGCGAAACAAACCGGTGGCACCGAGATGAGTAACTGCTAGGAGCACAACAAATCGGTGACGCCGAGAATTTCCAATCAGTATCTCCGAGATAGAAAATCAGACCAGTCCAAGTGGTTTCGGTGAGACCAGATGGTTTTGAATATTGGTCTGTCTGAAAATCACTTAGAAGTTTTTGGAGGTCAGCCCTAGTCAGATCGGTGGCTCCGAGTGCTCCTCAGCCGAAGGGTCTGAAAGAGACTTGTTCAAGTTTTTGTGATATAGCAAGAAATAATTTAGACAAGTTGAGATAAATAGCTAGAGAACATACTTATGCATTCTTGTACATCCATTTGGCCAAATAAACCTAATCAATCAAACTACAAATGGATGTCCTCGAATGAGAAATATGCATACCAACATGCTCAGACAATAAGATAGCAAATGAAATATGTGTCAAACATGCACAACCAATTCTAACAACTATCAAGCAATGGGCGATGGCGTAGTCATCTATATATGAGTATGTTGACTTAGGAGCTAAATGAGAACATTTCATCATAGGTCATACTCATCGTTTAAGAACAAGTGGGATTACCACTTTTACATAAAGCATTAATGTGTTCATACCAATAGAGTTGCTTTAGCTCAAGTCTTAGAGCAAAGATCCCCCTAGATGTGATACCCCCCCATAGAGGGATGAACTAACCTTGGGTTTTGTCGATGATGACTTCATGTAGATTGTGTAGATGTGGATGCTCAATGTTGATGTAGTCCATCAAGAGTTGGGAGCAATCCTTGAGTTTTGCACTTTCAATACCTACATGGGCTAGTCCCACAAGGAACATACAAAGATATCCATATACATAGAGTGAAATGCACATATTATGATGTCCATGAATGCATTTAATACCATGTCCCTTTTCTTACCAACAAGAGGGTTTGTGACTCCATGAACTAGTGCAAGGTCTTGAAGTTGGTTGCACAAGTTCTTGCCAAATTAAATATGAGTGAAGTTTGTTGGAGGAGTCACCTTCAAGAAATTTCTAGTTCTTCTTCTTTTGGACCCACATCAATTTGACGGGAATCCTTGGAGTTATAGTTGAACTTGATGAAGTCTTGACAACCCACTTGACCATGGCTTGAGGTGCTTCTTCAAATGAGTCAATCTCTTCTTGAAGCTTGTCCTTGCCTTTTAGCTTGTGGTCTTGTGGTGGAAGATCATCTTGAGCTTGTGATTCCTCAAAAGAAGTGCGGTCATACTTATCTTGTTGAGAAACAAACTTCGTCTTGGGATATTGATCTTCTTCCCATTCAACTACATTTGCATTGAACTTTCGTTGAAAACCAATACCTTGATTCTTGTAGTGTCTTCCTTGCTTGCGTACAATTTCCTCAAATTTCTTACTCCTGGCAAGACTCTTGTAAACACATTTTTCTATAATTACTTTCAATAAAGTATTTTATTGCTCAAGTGTAACTTAGCTAAGAGAATCATTAGTGGAATCAATAGAACTACTAGAAGCAACAATATTGGATTTAGCATTATTATTGTTACTACTAGATGAAGAACTTTTCTTACTCTTGTTACTAGCTTGAGTAGATTTAACTTGTGGCATAAAAGTAGACAAGAGGAGACATTTGGCAATGTAAGAAGAACTCTTCTTTCAAAGATCATCATTGATTGCTTTAAGAAGCTCATGCTCTTGCTCTGAATTTAGCTTGTCGAAGCGTAGCTTCTCATGTGTTCTTAGAAGCTCTCTATGATCTTCTTGAGTTGTTTCATGAGCTAACTTAAGATTGTTTAGTTCTTTATTTAGGCGCTCAATCTCCTTCTTAGCATTGTCATTCATTTCATTTTGACTATCATGAGTACTAGCAAGTTCATTATGGCTGACATCACTAGTTTTATCAACAAGCAAAACATCATCACCTAGCAAATCATCCTCGTCACTATTGAAATCAAGATACTCGGTGTGTGATACCTTGGGGCCTTTAGCCATGAAGCATCTTCCAATTCCTTCATTTGGTGAATCAAATATGCCATGGGAGTTGGATGATACTAGAGCAAGTCCGGCAACACTTTCATCTTGACTATAGTCGGAGTTGGAGTGGTAACTTCTCTCAGAGTGGTTGTCGGAGTCGGAGCCGGAAACCCATTCTAACATGAGCTTGATGTGGAAACCCATTCTAACATGAGCTTGATGTCTTCTTTTAGAGTATCTCTTCATTGACTTGTATTTCCTTCTGATTCCTTGTTTCTTCGAGAAGGTCTTCGTTCATAACGATCATCTCTACTCCTCTCTCTATGAGGTGATTCATCTCTTATACTTTTCCTTCTAGGCGAGTCTTCCCTTTTATTGTGAGGTGTCGTACACTCATTGGAGTAGTGTTCGAGTCTTCCACAATTGTAGCAATTTCGGTCATGACTTGATGAACTTTGCTCATAGTGCCTTGAGTTGGACCTTCTCTCGTTGTTTCTATTCTTGTATAATTTGTTGAAGTTATTCATCATTAGGCTTAATTCCTCATTGGATACTTGCTTGTCACTTGAAGTTGCAGGAGCCTCACTAGAAGCTTTGTATGCACCACTTGACTTGTTGTGAAGCTCCTCCTTATCCTTGAGTGACATATCATGAGCAACAATTCTTCTAATGACTTCCGTGGGCTTGAGATCTTTGTAATTGGGCATCATTTGTATCAATTTGCACACGGTATCATATTTTCCATCCAAGGCTCTAAGGATCTTCTTGATGATGAACTTGTCAGTCATTTCTTCACTTCATAAGCCGGAAATCTCATATATGATGAGAGCAAGCCTAGAGTACATTTCGGCGACTCCTTCACCATCCTTCATCTTGAACTTGTCAAGTCGATTTTGGAGCACATCCAACTTGGATTCCTTGACGGACTCGGTAACTTCGTGCATATCAACCAAAATATCCCAAATTTCCTTTGCATTCTCGAGGCGGCTAATCTTGTTGAACTCCTTGGGGCACAAACCATTGAAGAGAATGTCACAAGCTTGAGCATTGTATTGCAACATATTCAATTCTTCCGTGGTTGCTTCATGATCCGGTTCTTTACCATCCTCAAAGAATTCACCTTGCAAGCCAACACGAACTACAGCCCAAGCAGTGGGGTTTTGACCAAGAACATGCATTTTCATCTTATGTTTCCAACTAGCAAAGTTTGTACAATCAAAATATGGACCTCTATAGTGGTAGTTTCCTTCACTAGACGCCATACTCTCCTAGGTTGTGAAACCAATGCAATGGATACAAAAGCTCTGATACCACTTGTAGGATCGAAAGTGTGTCTACAGGGGGGTGATTATACTACTTGACCAAATAAAAATCTAACATTTTCCCAATTTTAGTTGTGGGCGGATTTTAGCAAATCTAGAAAGTCAAGCATCACCCTACACATGTAATTCTAAGAGTATAGAAGCGGAAAGTTAAACATTGCACATGTAAGTAAAGGAGGGGTTTGGGGATTTCAAACACAATGAAGACACGATGATTTTTGGTGTGGTTCCCGTAGGTGGTGCTATCGTACGTCCACGTTGATGGAGACTTCAACCCACGGAGGGTAACGGTTGCGCGAGTCCATGCAGGGCTCTGATTGCTTGTATCTGCGTTGGTATTTCCCCGAAGAGGAGAGGATGATGCAGCACAGCAATGGTAAGTATTTCCCTCAGTTATGAAACCAAGGTTATCAATCCAGTAGGAGAACCAAGCAACACTATGTAAACAGTACCTGCACACAAATAACAAATACTTTCAACCCAGCGCGTAAGAGGGGTTGTCAATCCCTCCTCGGTATTGAGATAGATTAAATTGTATGAGATTGGATAAATAGATCTAGAAAAATGCAAAATAAAATAAATAAAGAAAAAGTGTAGCAAGGTATTTTTGGGTTGATCTGAAAATAATATGATAGGAAATAGACCCCGGGGCCATAAATTTCACTAGTGGGTTCTCTCGAGAAAATAGCATACGGAGGGTAAACAAATTACTGTTGGGAAATTGATAGAAGAGCAAATAATTATGACGATATCCAAGGCAATGATCATGTATATAGGCATCACGTCCAAGATTAGTAGACCAACTCTTGCCTGCATCTACTACTATTACTCCACACATCGACCGCTATCCAGCATACATCTAGTGTATTAAGTTCATGGAGAAATGGAGTAATGCAATAAGAACGATGACATGATGTAGACATGATCTATTCATGTAGGAATAGACCCCATCTTTTTATCCTTAATAGCAATGATATATGTGTGTCACTTCTCCTTCTGTCAGTGAGATTGAGCACCGCAAGATCAAACCCATCACAAAGCACCTCTTCCCATTGCAAGAAAAATCAATCTAGTTGGCCAAACCAAACCAAAGTTCCGGAGAAGAAATACGAGGCTATAAAGATCATGCATATAAGAGTTCAAAGAAGACTCAAATAATATTCATAGATAGATCTGATCATAAGCTCACAATTCATAGGATCCCAACAAACACACCGGAAAAAGTCATTACATCAAATAGATCTCCAAGAACATCGAGGAGAACATTGTATTGAGAATCAAAAATAGAGAAGAAGCCATCTAGCTACTGCCTACGGACCCGTAGGTCTGTGGTAAACTACTCACGCATCATCGGAGGAGCACCAATGAGGATGATGAACCCCTCCGTGATCGTTTCCCCCTCCGGCAAGGTGCCGAAAAAGGGCTCTAGATTGGATCTCGTGGTTCTGGAACTTGCGGCGGATGGAATTGTTTTTCGTCGACTCCCCTAGGTTTTCTGGAATATTTGGGTATTTATAGAGCTTAGAGGCGGTGGAGACGACACCTGTGGCCCCACTACCCACCAGGGCGCGCCGGGGGCCTCTGGCGCGCCCTGGTGCCTTGTGGGCCCCACAAGCCTCCCCTCCTGCACTTGCTTGGCTCCCATTTTGTCTTTTGGGAAAAAATTCTCCAAAAAGTTTCGCTGCGTTTGGACTCCATTTGATATGGATATTCTGCGAAGTAAAAAACAAGCAAAAAACAGCAACTGGCACTGGGCACTATGTCAATAGGTTAGTCCCAAAAAATGGTATAAAGTTGCTATAAAATGAATATAAAAAATCCAAGAATGATAATATAACAACATGGAACAATAAAAAAGTATAGATACGTTGGAGATGTATCAGGCTCCACCCACGAAGGGTCCACGAAGAAGCAACATTGTCTATTCTACCATGGCTTCCGTCCACGAAGGACTAGCCTCACCAGGGTAGATCTTCACGAAGTAGGCGATCTCCTTGCCCTTACAAACTCCTTGTTTCAACTCCACATGATCTTGGAGGCTCCCAAGTGACACCTAACCAATCTAGGAGACACCACTCTCCAAAAGGTAATAGATGCTGTGTTGGTGATGAACTCCTTGCTCTTGTGCTTCAAATGATAGTCTCCTGAACACTTAATCTCTCTCTCTCTCTCACAGATTTGGCTTGGGTAGGAGAAGGATTGAAGTGGAAAGCAACTTGAAGAGGCTAGAAATCAAGGTTCAAATGGTAGGAATGGATATCTCTTGATCTCAACACATGAGTAGATGGTTCTCTCTCAGAAAATGAATGGTGGATGTTGTGTTTCATTCCGATGGCTCTCTTAGAGAGTAAGTGATGGTGGTGGGGGGGGTATAAATAGGCAACACCAAAAATCCAACCTTCACAAGTGTTTGACCCAACTCGGTGGCACCGATATGAAAATCTCGGTGAGACCGACTAGTGCAAAAGACTTGACCGTTAGCCTTTCCGGTGAGACCGATTATACCATCTCGGGAGGAAGTGCAATGGCTAGGGCAGAGCCGCGTCTCGGTAATTTTGATCGTTTTGTCTCAATGATTCCGAAATGAAACGACTTCATTACAGAAACTTGGCAAGGCCGTCTCGGTGGGAACGAGAACCAATTCGGTCAGACCCGATTTGTTAGGGTTTTGGCTGTGGAAATAGAAGGGTCATCTCGGTGGGTCCGGAGTGGATTGTATCGGTGGGACCGAAATGATGAATTAGGGTTGGGACAGATGTGATTTTGGAAAAGTAATGGAGGGTTTTTGGAGCAATACCACTAAGAACTTTGAGCAACAACCTCATCAACAATACCTCATCCCCATTTAATAATATTGGCTTTCCTAAGGGACTCAGTGTGATCTTGGATCACTAAACTAAAAATGTAGAGTCTTGGGGTAGCCAATTCTTGTCCTTCACATTTTGAGGGGTGCACATCCATTAGTCCATGCCATGCCAATCATTGATCTTTTCTGGAATCTATCATCAATGTTCATTAGACCAATGAAATATATGTTGTTATTAATTACCAAAACCACCCGGGGATCAGTTGCACGTTCAAGAATGAGCAAGCAAAGACTTCACGAAACTAAACAATAAGTAAAGGGGTGAAGTGATAGAACCTGCTCGGAGAAGACACATGATTTGTTTGACCAGTTTTAGCTGTTGTGACAGTTGTACATCTGGTTAGGGAGGCTGAGATTGAACTCAGAAGACCTAGTCTTTACCTTATTTCCCTTAAGCTAAGGTCACTCTAGACCTCGCCCAATCACTCATGCAAGTCTTCAAGGTAGACTTCCAAACCTTCATACACTTTGTTCACCAGCAATCCACAATGACTCTTGGATGCTCAGAACGCGACACCTAACCGGCTGGAAGATCACAGTTTTCAAGTGTAACAAGTCTCCAGTTCATGCAGAACAAAATGGCTTCAGTGATGGTCAATCACTTTGGGCTCTAGGTATTTGGGGTTTTCCTCGCAGGAATTCCTCTCTCTCAAAGGCTTCGGAGGTGGGTTGCTCTCAAACGACAAAAGCCGTGCAATAACTCGAAGCAGCCACCAACTTATGGTGGAGGGGGGTGTCTATTTATAGCTAGGTGGCAACCCGACATGATATGAACGAATTGACCCTGGGTCAATGGCCAACCAACACGAACGGTCAAATTTCAAACACACGCGGCAGCTTGACTTGGGCTATAAGCAAAGCTGACTCAACCAACTCTGAAAGAGGTTTTCTCTCATTATCTTCACTAGAAGACATATGATTTTAGGTTGAGTATCATGTCAATTTCTGACTTTGTTTACCTCGACCTCACTTAACAGTACGGTGGTTTCTATGACTCAAGAAAGAAGAAAATGAAACTACCAAAAGACTATGTCTTCGCGCTCCATTGTCTTTAAGCAAAAGTCTTTGCGTACACCATTATCTTCAATGTCTTCATATACATTTTTAGAGGTCATCTTTGATGGGTAAATCGAATCTCCATGGACTTTTATCTGTGTTCTCCTGTATATCTCACAAACACATTAGTCTATTAACCAAGTTTGTCGTCAATACTCCAAAACCAACAAGGGGTGACACTAGATGCACTTACACACCACGCCAACAAGGTGTTCGACGTTTCGCCCGCAAGGTAGAAAATGGATAGCGGCGATGAGTACTTTTTCAACAACTTCATTTGCGATTCAGACGATTCGTTGTTCGACAATGAGGACATTTTGGTTGAATTATGCGAGTAGGGCATGAGAGGCGGTAGGACATTGTGGTTACACAGTTCACCGAATCTCGTCATCAAATGCGTGATTGGGCAACTCACATTCAACTACAAGATGATTTGGTTGAGCATATGTGGGCTTAACTTGGCAACAAGTAGATGTATCGGCTCTTTTCTTTCAAGTGTATCATTCAGTTTGTAAACTGTGAGATTTTATTTGGTTGTAGAACTATGGTATTTGTATTTGGTCGAGTTATGCAAACTTTGGGCAATGTTTATGATATGTATGCAAAAAAGATTAAAAAAATATGGCCACAAACCGGCTGCGCGGACAAAAATATGTCGGCGTGTTGGGCGCACTGACCACTCAAACACGAACAGGACGAAGGCCGCCTAAAACACGAATTGGGGCAGACTCTGTCCAGAACGGCGTCCTAAACGGATAAAAAACAGACAAAATTCACATCGGTTTGCGTCGGCGCGTAGGAGTTGCCCTTAGGGCGGAGCATCCGACACCCAGCATTTTTTTTGCGAGTGCCCTACACCCAGCTGTATCAATCCCTCGCATGTAAATACGCCCTAAAATGCAACACGCATAGCACCGGAATGCGGTAAAACCACTCCCTGTCAGCAATACATAGATAAAGGGTCGTTCTTCTTTTTCTTTTTTGGGTGTAAATAAAGGATTTTTCAACCAATCGTATGGATGAATCTTGGTTTATCGACCACTCCGTAGCAAAGACGACGTACCCTCCCTCTAGTCCAACTCATGTTTTCACACGCTCTCTTGCTCTCGCGCCCGCCTCCGTACGTCGGCACACGAGAAAACAACGGAGGGAAGGGTAGTAAAATACATAGCCCAGGAGATCGATCTCCCTCTCACACACACAAAATCCACCAGACTAGCAAGCAAACAACCCGGGAGATGCGCGACGGCGACGTCCGTGGTGGGTCCCCGCGCGCGGCTCCGTCCTGCCCAATAGGCCAGTTTTCCCAGTGGCGATTAGTTGGTCCGTCGACGACTGGCCGTACGTGGACCACTGCTGCCCCCGGACCAGACGTCGTCGGCGCCAGCGGCCAGCGTGCAGCGCCCCCTTCTCCCCCGGAGGTTTGCAGCTAGATCAGCCCAAGTTGCAGCAGCGAGAGGCGAGCCAGCGAGCGACCGGGAGCTCGACGCCGCAACCACCGCGTTTTTCATTTCTGGGAGCCGTGTGCCCTGCCCAACCAAACGAACGCCCAGCGCCGGCCTCCGTCACACTTTTGCCCCTCTCCTAGCCCAAAGAAATGACCGTGCGTTCGACTCGACTCAGCTCGTAGGGTGCCAGTGCCACCGTCCTCCCTGTGTATGTACTTGTAGTGGAGCTATAGCAATCTAGCGTGGCTATACTCCTGGCGCTGGTAGTGGTAGGTAGGGACTGGTATTGGTATGGGCGGGCGGTACGATCAAGTGCAGTGTACGAGCGAGCTTGCCTCCTCTTTCCTCGGTCGATCTCCTGCTGCTGCAAACATCCCATCCAATCCATCCACCAATCTCATTCCCATCGCACGTCTCCTCCCCTCCCCTCCCCTCCCCAGAAAGATATGGCCCTCAGCTCCTCTTTGCGCAAAGGTGCGTCTCCATCCCTTTGGCCTCGCTTTATTTCCCTTCCCCTCCCTCTCGGTGCTCGCCCGCCCTTGTCTTGCTTTACTGCTCCACTTTTCGTTTTCTGAGCTAGCTTTCTTTCCCGTGCCGTCGCCCGTCCGTCCATAGATTGATTAACGGAGCGCCTGGCCCGGCCGGCCGCGCGCGCGGGAGCGGAGCTCCAGTATAAAGATGGCGCACGATCCCAGCCTAGTAGGGTACGCGGACTACTTCGCGGCGACCGGGAGCAACGGGGGCGGCGTCACGCTCGTGCCGGAGGTGGACGCCCGCGCGGAGCATCAGATGTATGGCGGCGGCGGATTGCACCATCATCACCACTCCGGGGCGGACATGTTCGGGGCCAGGGCCTTCGGCATGGCGCCGGCCGGCGAGGCGACGTCCGCGCAGAGCAAGGCCGCGCTCGACGTCGACGTCGACGGCTCGTCTACCATCAGCTTCTTCCGCGGCGAGCAGCATCACCACCACCAGCAGCAGCTGCAGATGGGCCAGGCTCCCTTGTCGCTGTCGCTCCACGGGCCGCCGGACGCCGGGTCTTCGTCGTTCATGCTGCACCACCACCTCGGCGGCGGCGAGCCCCGGCTGCAGCAGCACCAGCAGACGGCGCCGGGGGCATGGCAGGTGCAAGGCGCCGGCAGCGGCTGGCAGCTGCGCGGGTCCAGGTTCCTGCTGCCGACGCAGCAGCTCCTGCAGGAGTTCTGCAGCATCCCCGCGGACACCGACAGCAAGGCGCCCAAGAAGCCGGCGCAAGAAGAGCACGGCTCGTCGTCCTCCGCCTCCTGGCCGCCGTCGTCGACGCAGATCCAGAGCATGGACGCCGCCGAGCTGCAGAAGCTCAAGGCCAAGCTGTACACCATGATCGAAGAGGTTTGCATAGCCAATTTACACGCTGATTAACCACCACGTCCTACACCGCTCACGTCGGATCCCTCCACCGATCATCGATCACGGGTCAAGCCCTGCGTTCGTCAGGAACTGCACCAGCTTCTTGGAAATCTAAAAGGCTGCAGGCGAGTGGAGTGGCACTCGCAGTTCCATTATGGCTTGCCCAAGGAGGGTTCCTGGGAGCAGCACAGTGGGGGCGATTCCCTCCTGGGCCTCACCGTCCGCTTTTGGAAACCTCTATTCCTTCGCCTCGCTCGCTGCAGGTCTAGCTACTAGGTGTCTGCACTGGGCATGCGACCCCTATGCCCACTCCCCCTATCTTTCTCTCTCTCTCCATGAGACCATGACTCTATCCCTCTGCATGCATGGACTCCCAGTCTCACAGACCATTGCACCATGGCGACGCAAGAAATCTCTGCACTTGTGCAGGCCATCCCCTACCTTCGGCCGTTTCATCCGTCATGGGCGGGCTTATGGCCATCTATCCACTCACACATTTACTGCCTCCGTTGCGTTTCTTATGTTACTGCACACTTCGACCTACAGTCCAATTCATAGGTAGGTGCTGTGCGGCCTGGTGCCGTCAGAGTCCTAGCTAGCTTAGGTGTCTGTAGCCTCGTACGTACTAGGCACGCACAGCTAGAGCTAGTCAAGATCAAGAGTCAAATACTGTTGCACTAGAGAAGCTAGCTACAGCGATCAGAATTTCCTCGCAACTATTTCTTCGCCGTGACTTGTGAGCTTAATGAAGCACGCCCTGTGTCTGACTCGATGGCATGCAGGTGGACCGGAGGTACAGGAGGTACCGGGAGCAGATGCGGGCGGTGGCGGCGTCCTTCGAGGCGGTGGCGGGGCAGCGCGCGGCGGCGGTGTACACGAGGATGGCGTCGCGGACCATCTCCAAGCACTTCCGGAGCGTGAGGGACGGGGTGGCCGCGCAGGTCCGGGCGGTGCGCGGGGCGCTGGGGGAGAAGGACGCCGGGGCCGCCGTGCCCGGGATGACCAGGGGGGAGACGCCCCGGCTGCGGGCGCTGGACCAGTGCCTCAGGCAGCACAAGGCGTACCAGTCCGGCATGCTCGAGAGCCACCCGTGGCGGCCGCAGCGCGGCCTGCCGGAGCGCGCCGTCTCCGTCCTCCGGGCCTGGCTCTTCGAGCACTTCCTGCACCCGTAAGAGACGATCCTTCTTACATAAACCATCCCATTTCGTGGCATGTTAAGAAGATTAACTGTCTTTCCCTCCCATGCATCTCGTGGCATGTTAAAAAGATTAAATGTCTTCCTACAGCACCGTACTATATATAAGAAGATTAACGTGCATTGTCAGAAAGATTTCAATTCGAATTGAACAGGTGAATTTAGTTGATCGCTTAGAAAGAAGTTATATAGGAATAATTAACAGCTAGCACATCCAAAGAAGTACTAGTATTGATTAGTTTGCACGAAATGAACTAGATTCATGTTTTGTTTTGAAAATGAAACTAGAATTAATTAATGAAGGACAAGTACCATAGACATAACGTAAGTAGCTACGTCATCTGCTTGCAGAAGATGCTAACGAACTAAATCTACATGTTTGCACATCAACTGATGCTCAAGAGTGTGATCCTCATTCTAAAATCGTCTGGCCTTGTGTTTTATTCTGTGGCATTGCTCTCCCCGTGCCATATTTGTCTTGCATTACATGTGTGACTAACAAACAATAGCTGTTTTGGCTTGATTTAACTTTAAAATTATTTCCCTTAATTTTGTGAAGCTGCATAAGTTTTTGATCTGATGCAACTTAGGTTCCTTCGTATGTCCCCATCTATGTGCCATCTTGCTTATGTTCACTCTCCTAATTTTATAATTTGCTGTCCTAATTATTCACCTAAACACATAACTTCCAACTACATTTAGGTATATTCAAACGCGGACAGATGCTCTTTTTCCTCTAGCAGTGTTATTAGAATGTCCACATCAAATACCACACTTGTCTTGTAGGAATATTCCATATATGCATTTACACATATGAACAAAACATACACAACACTACCCTCATAAAAGAAATACACAACAGTATGCCTTAGATATGCCCTTGTACTAAACAATCCCTACATCTCCATCTATAAAGTTATTTAAAACATCTACATACAAGTTAGGTTTGCCGTTGTAGACTTGTAACCTCTCACTAGATGTAGACTTGGAAGCACGCAGGTTACCTTAAATTGGCATGTTCTAACGCTCAAATTTTTTTGGCATGTTCTGATCCAGGTACCCAAGCGATGTGGATAAGCACATCCTGGCGCGGCAGACGGGCCTATCGCGGAGCCAAGTATGTACTCACTCACTCCTCCACAAAATCAGCTTATCATCACATGATCGGTCGATGGATCAGCTGCAAAAGAAAAAAAAATTGTTTTTTTAGCACTTGCAAAAAGAAAAATGTTAACGAGTTCCTATCCAATTATTACCTACACACACTGCTGGATACTGATCGATCATCACATCGTAATCATTGCGTTGTTTGTGTCGATTGGCCACGCATATATATATACACATAATGCTGGCCGGTTTCGTGCCACTAGTTTAAATTGATTGTTTCCACGTACACGCATCCATCGTTGCGAGCTGTGCAATTTGCACTCGACATGACACGTCAACGTACTCGGTCGGGTGACACGTCGGAGTCGTACGCACGTTCGTTCGTGTCTTCACGTGCTCGTGAACGTTCAGCGGAAGAATCTAATTGTGTGTGTGGTGTGCGATACTTGTATCGTAGGAAAATATTAAATTGTGCAACGCATGCAGGTCTCGAACTGGTTCATCAACGCGAGGGTGCGGCTGTGGAAGCCGATGGTGGAGGAGATGTACGCGGAGGAGATGAAGGACAAGGAGGAGGGCAGCGGCGGCGACGGTGGCGGCCAGTCGGCGCAGCAGGCCGGCGACCTGGCGAACCCTAACCCGGTGGCGGGGAGCTACGCCTCCGAGGGGCGCGGCGAGCAGAAGCCCACACGGGCGCAGCTGCACCAGCTGCACGACGCCGGCTCGCTGGCCTCCGTCGTGAGCATCGGCCAGAGCACCGACCCGCAGGGCCTCAACTTCGGCATGATGGACCAGCTCGACTTCGAAGCCTACGAGGCGGCCACGGCCGGGTTTGGCAACGGCGTGTCGCTCACGCTGGGACTTCAGCACCAGCAGCAGCAGCACCAGCACCAGCACCACGGTGGCGTGAACGTCGCCGCGTTCGCCGCCGCATCCCCGTCTTCGTCGTCCGCGGCGCATGGCGGCGCCGCCGAGTTCCTGTTCATGGCTGGCGAGGGCGTGCACCCGTCTGCTAACGGACAGTTCGGGGCGGGCATGGGATCAGGCGCCGACGTCGCGTCGCAGTACCACCGGGGGTTGGGCGGGTTCCACCTCCTGCGCGATCTCGCCGGGTGACCTGTACGTCGGTCAGTCTGGACGGCATCACGCGACAGTACCACAATGATCACGTACGTACGTCCAGGGATCATGCATGTCATGCACCGGAGGTCCATCGGGGACGGACGCGACGACGTCTGATATGGTGATGGGGATCGAATTGAGGATTTGGGGAATGTGTAAACGGCGGCCGGGCTGGGGCTAGCATGCATGGTTGGTAGCTCGCGTACGTACGTCTTGCTTAGCCGGTGTACGCAGGCGGCTTTGGATTTTTGTAGCGCGTAGATACCTCTATTTAAATTCTTGGCGGGATGTCGCCGTCTATGTATGCTGTGTTCCACTCCACGGCGGCCGCGCGCACGTCGCTGTTGCCGCGGAGGCGCGGGCGTCGATCGCCGGCGGGCTCGGCCGTGTGATCGAGCAGTCCAACGGCCAGAGGTGCTCTTACTGGTGACAGGTCCGGAACTCAGCAGGATCGGGTACATGGTACGTATCAGACTACGTACCAATGGCAATGCACCGCTAGTTAGCTACGTCTGCCTACCGTTGTTCCTAACGTAAGCGTTCGAATATTTCGTTTGTTGGGATGTCATTTTCGTATCTTGGTCTTGGCGTCGGGTTTCCATCGGGAGATGAAAGCAAGTGCTAGCTACTTGCAACGGCGAGCGGGCTCTTCGCACCTGAGGCAAGAGGGATTCCCTTTCTTAAGGGGAAGAGAACTAGCCAACATATTTGATCTTGTCTCCTCGTGAAAAAATAAACCAAAGATGTGAACGTTATTCATGAAAAATCAAACGTGTCCAAATCAAAGATGGATTTTATAATGATCTTGCGTCATCGGAGGGCCCATCGAATGGGCCTTGGCCCGCCCAGCTTATGAAATTTTGTATACCATACATCTACTCTTGGGCCTTGAAACAACAACCCACAACCTATTTGCTTCCGTTTCGCCCTTCATGCTTTGTAGGATCTTGTCTCAAAAATTTTTTTGTCTCTGTTGGATCTCGTGAGATTGATCGGTGTTGGTCTACGGTGGATATATTTGGATCTAGTATTCATTCTTCGGAGGGCGTCTGATGGTGTGTCTTCGTCGGATCTCACGGATTCGGTCGGTGTTGGTGTTGAGTGGATCAGTTTGGATCCAGTATTAGCTCGTTGGGGTGTGCGTGGTGGTGTGTCTACATTAGATCTCGCGGGATTCTTCCAGTGTTGGTCTTTGATAGATATGTTTGGATCCAGTATATGTTCCTCTTCGGTCGTGTGTCTATAGGTTTGATCCGCCTTGCGATCTACGCTTCTCTTCATCAGCGACGGTTGATAATCTCGTGCGTTGGTTCTGTTTGGTCTTAGCACGACGACTTGATGAGTGTCTACTACAACAAGATTTGCCCGACTCCGATGAGGGAGGGGTGATGAAAGTGACGCGCCTTTCGCTTGCTTCAGTGTTTGTAGTCATCGCTAGGTGGTCCATGGACCTGGTTGTATTTTTGGTTACTTCTGGTGTTCTCTGTATTGCCATGATAGAGGATGAATAGATTAGAAGTTTCTTTCACAAAAAATGAATTCCATGGATTTGATAATGTGCACTTCCGGGGAGAGTTGGACAAAGGGAAGCCCGGTGCACATAGCTCCTACTTATTGCGCGGAGTCCAGGAAAGGGTCTGTATTGTGCACTTTT